>NC_068278.1:7453339-7693702 GCF_025860055.1 Xyrauchen texanus | reverse complement strand
TCACAGGTGTGCATTTATCGGCTATTTTACAAAGGCTTCAAATGTGGATCATGAAATGAGATTTTAGATTTTTTATTCTGAATTACATAATAATCAAAACACTCAATCACTGTGCTCATATTTAAAACTTTTATTTTCTCAGTGGTCCCTTTATGCTCCTACAGCCTGTTTTTGAGCCCTAATTTTTGCCCTTGAGAACAAATTTCATCAGTCTGCAGCCAGTCACAAAGTTTTACAGCTGTAGACATCATTAATGTCCCCTTTGGGCAGAAATAAGGTAACGTAGAGTGGGAGCAAACAACCAAATAACAGTTTATTGCCACGTTGACATTTAGCAAAAAGATAAAACTCTTGAGACTCGTCTGGCTCTGTTCTAATGACATTTGTAAATCAACCCGATCACTCTTATACAAGCGGTTACAAATCTTGGTGAATGGAATCCTCCACTGATTGGTGCTCTACGGTTATATCAGTCTCAGGGGGCGATGAGGTGATTTGCTGCCCCTCAAAGGGGCTGTCTTTCGCTGGGGAGAAGCGGAACTCTTCTGGCACCTGGTCTTCAGGATGCTCTTTTTTATAAAAGCCCAGCTTTGCCAAGAGGTTGTTTATCTCAATGCGAGTCATTTCAGATAATGGGATCCTCTGAAAGGGAAATGTAGGGATGATGAAGATGGGAAAGTCATTCAAATTAAAGGCTGGATTCAAAACATCACATTTAGATTGCAAATGTTCATTCCAGGATAAGGACTATGATAATAACCTGGTTGATACTAAAGCAAATTATAGTGACCAAGACAAGCAATTATATTTGCATTTTTACTTATGTTTGTAGCACACATTTTCATACCAAAGAAACAAGTAACACTAGCATCCAGTGTAGAGAATACACTGGATAATACAAAGTAGTTTGAGAATGTTAATAGTTCCTAAACAATGGCACATTTTACTTACATCTAGCTCGTTATAGTAGTGGTTGAGAAGGACAAGTTCAGGATCTGCCCCAGGAATGTGCTTCATTACCAAGTTGTGGCTGAACAGATGATCATTAAGGATGAACTTTTACCAAAAATGAATAGAAAACTTTAATATCGCTGCTTGTGAGTAATACTTGCCTAAACATATATTAAAGGTATAGTTTTATACAAAATCATCATTTACTCTCCCTAAGGACAGAAACATACTTTATGCAAGTATGCGTATACCAACGCACACTCCGGATGAACATACTGTACATAAAGTGCATTCTTGCGCTGATGTGGCGGGAACAAACCTCAGTCCTCAAGATGGCGATAAAGTGTCCTTCAGAAGTCTGAGCCCTTTTAACTAGATGTGTTACTATTCAGGTTAAGTTGATATAAGTATATTATTGACTTTAACTTACTCAGCAATATTCTCTTCAAACTGCTGCTCCATAATGACGGGCGTTAGCTTGAAAGAGAAAACTCACCCCAGGACCATATATCTTATATACTAAGATAACAACCTCTATGCTTTTACCATTGTAGAGAGCGTAATGTCAACTAACCTGTTACGACAGTAAGTCACTGTTTGTGGATACCATACAAATTAATGGGTAGAGCTGTAAACTGACACCTACCTGTCGCAAACTTTCCGTGACTTCTTTTATAAAACAGCAATTTTATCGGAGTAAACTCCACACATAGTTCACTTCAAAAGGAGTGTTTAGTGTAAAATATGTTGAAGATTGGCAGACAGGCCAAAAAGAAAGATCGGCCTCTTGTCTCCTCGCCAATGTGCCGGAGAATGTCTATGGAACGTTATGCTATTCGATGCTAACCTTGTAGACTCACCCTTCAGACGGGCTCAGGTAGAAGCGAACAGTTTCAGGTGTATCTGCGTCTCGCAAGACGACAAGGAACACCCACTACACATCACACCCACTCCAAGTAATACCCCCTTGGATCACAAAGTGATTCTTTTGGCTGAAAGAACTTTTAAAATCCTATGCAATCTCTGTATGATTCGCGTTGTCTCAACTTTATAACTATGACAAAAATAACTTTTAATTCATACAGTATGTCACACATCATATTATTAAACCAACGATTCAGTATAATTGGTTAAATTAAACATTCATCAGTTCTGTTTTCTCCTGTTAGCTCACAAGCTAACCTGTTAGCCTATTAGCTTATCATACCGCTAACAGCTTCTCCTCTACATTTTGAGCAGAGGTGTAGTGGTAAAAAAAAGAGGTGGGTAAACTATAAATTCTGGTGGACCACGACGTGGTCACCCGGTAAGGTGGGCCACTGCCTACCGGTGTATGTGTATCCTGATGACATCGCTAAAGGCTATCATTTGATGGTACTACCAAGGGTATCACTGGTTGTTCCCTCATCATAGGTCACACAATCACTATTCAATTCATACATTAATCTAAGTTCTTGTTAAAGAGACCCAAGAAGGAATAATATGGTTGAAATCTATAAAGTTTACTAAATGACAAAACAGAGAGAGATATAGAGGGAGGCTTATATCCAGGGCTTCCAATGCAATACTGTACATAATGATTAGGGATTTGGGATTATTTTCATAGTCGATTAATCTGTTGAATATTTTCTCGATTAATCAATTAGTTGTTTGGTCTATAATATGTCAGAACAATGTGGATCAGTGCTTCCCAAAAGCCCAGGAGTATGACGTCCTCAAATGTCTCGTTTTGTCCACTACTCAAAGATATTCAGTTTACTGTCGTTGCAACACATTCTCACCCCGACTCGTCACGTACGGACGCTTCGGGCAGTTTCGTCGCATATTGACGCGCCGGGTACACCTTTGGCGTCATTTTTCGACGCGCAGGGCAGTCCCATAGACTTCCATGTATCTCCGCGAACCGGAGCGTGCAGCGTTCAAATGTCACGTCTTGGGTAAGCTCACGCCGCGAACGGGTGGACAGTCGAGACCGCGATCAATAACAATCAAAAGGAATAGGCTGCAATGGCCCTCCAACTGTTTTGTGATGTTTAAAACCCCGGAGACGTCACGTTCTACATATCTCCGAACCGGAGCGTGCAGCGTTGAAATGTCACGTCTCGGGTAAGCTCACGCCGCGAACGGTCAATATCGATGCACGCGCAGGGGAAACACTGGCAGCAGTGCATTATGAAAGACTTCGTCTTAGGTTTAACAACCTATGAAACTAATAATGAACAATATGAAACTAAAACGACATAAGCTTAATTTTAAATGGCTTAGGAACTATCTATTTAGAGGTGGATAAACGCAATTTAGAGGTGGATAAACCCACTTTGGAGGTGGGTAAGCGCTATTTCCGAATTTTGGGAGGTGCGTAAACGGCGTTTACGTGCGTTTAGCATCCACTACATCCCTGATTTTGAGCACATTTATCCTCACTGTCGCCACCTAGCGATACAACAGGTGATTGTATTTAATAGAACTTTTAAGATGCTGTATATTTAATAATTTTATCAACTTTTCATTTTTTTATCTTTAGGGTTAAGTTTAGGGGTAGGAATACTGTAGGTTTAAGGCTGCTGTGGAACTACAAATAAACAAAAAACGTGTAAAAACCTGTTGCAAGACTCAAGCATTTCACTGGTTATATGAAGAGGCGTAACTCGTAGTGGGCGTGTCTTGTAAAATGGTCTGCACTTATATAGCGCTTTTTAACCTTAGAGGTTACCAAAGCGCTTTACGCTGTGTCCCAATCACACGTTCACACACACACTCATACACCAATGGTGGCAGAGCTGCCATGCAAGGCGCTAGCCTGCCATTGGGAGCAACATGGGGTTCAGTGTCTTGTCAAGGACACTTCGGCATGTGGAATTGTGTGGGCCAGGATTGGCAGCCAACCCGCACTACCACCTGAGCCACAGCCACACCAGTAGTCTTGTAGGACATAGACAGATCCATCTCTACAGTTCACACTAATGTCCCTTGTGGCAACAATGAAAATACAACCAGCATTTTGAAAGGAAACAACGCACAAAATCAAGGTTGCATAGCAAGAAGTGTCTGCGCTTACATGCGTTTTGAAGATTGACCCAATACTTTTGCTGTATGGAGAAAAGCAGCTCTGACATTCTGCCTAACTTCTCATTTTGTGTTTCGCAGAAGACATCATACAGGTTTGGAATGATAGTGAAGGTCGGTAAATTACTTTTTTTCAATAAGTATTGAAAAGTCTTAAAACTACAGACCTAAAATGCTACTGCAATGTAACTTTGTAGAGTACAGTCTAGCTGAGAAATGACTGCAAGGGATGAATGTAGACAGTTGACATGACCTAAACAAAGTTCAAATTTAAAGCTGTAACACTGTATAAGATTTGCTGTTTTGGGGGAATTAAATAACATACTTGGATTTCTTACTTCTGTCCCATTGTAGAATGCATGGTGACCTAATCTGCAATGGCCCAGAGCTGCAATAGTGTTGCACCTTAAGAATTGTAGGAGCTGCTTTAAAAGGACACTGAATTTAATCCAGGAGGGAAGAGAAGAACCTAATCATGTGTAACTTTCTGGTATTTGCTTTCATGGTGGAAAACCTATCATGAGAGAAAGTAAGAAGCAGGAATTGAAAGTGAGAAGGGGGGTGGAGGCACATTGGTAAACACAAAAGATTGTAATAAGATCACTATGCATTAGGATAACAGACCTTTTTAGTTGCTCTGTAGTTGGTTGTGATACAGTAAATATTTTTTTTAATGAATCTATAGTACATTTGAATTAATGACTATTTGTACATTTTCTATCCAAAACTTGTACTCAATTATTTGTAATGCTGATTATAATCATTTTACATATTTTCATATGTTTCATATCAAGTGGCTTGGGTTCTGCAGACTTTAAAGGATACTAAAGAGGAATGTCCTGTGTCACAAAGGCCTTGACCTGTTATGGATTGTAAAAAAAAAAGAAAAAAGTTTGAGTTTTCTATGATAAATTAAATGTTCATGTCAAATAAATAAATAAAAACATTGTCTATAGAAATTTGTATCAATATATGCATTAAGGCAGCTTACCTCCTTCAGCCTATTCAGCTGTCATCCACCACAGGTCTGGTGAGGGTGGAAAAATAACAGATTTAGAAATTAATATTGATAGATTTAAAATAAACTGTGTGTGTGTGTGTATAAAGTACATATGGTATGATGTTATTTTAATAATGACAATATTTTTATTGTGTGTGATCTCACAATAAAGGATTCAGATTTTTTTCCTTAGTTAGAGTGAGACCAACCTTTTTTTCCAGCTTTTATTTTGACATTTGAACTCAATCCAAACTTTTATTTTGACATTCAGGAAGAAATTAGTGTATGCGGTACAAAAAAAATAAAAAAAATCTTTAGATTTCTTTATAGCAATATGTTGTTTAATATCTTATGTAATGACATAGACACATAAACATCAATATGCTATATGTCACACAAAAATAAATAAAATAATAATAATAATAATAATAATATGCAAGCCAAGAAACAATTCCAATGTGCATTTACAGTATAAATGTTGGCCAATACAGATTTACAAAATATGTATATGATTTCCTTAATAACATCTCTTATTCCAGAGATTACACATTTCGACTTTGTGAAACACACTAATAAACTCTGACCTCATTTCCAATTTAGGCAAATTAGATGGTTCGGGTAAATTCTCAGAAAGCTTTCAGCACCTTCAGTTTAAGAATAATTTCGCGATCATAGATGCATAGCATCAAAATGCCTACATTTTTATTTTTACTTTCTACTTTGTTGCACGTTTGCCATTTATATTATTGCTAACAAAAGCATTTTACAGTTAGAGCTTAAACTCCAATATGCATACATGTTCAGCCAAAACGTTTGTATAGCCACGTTAAGAAGATAGATAAACGTTGAGACGGAAAGATGTCGATAATAAATAAACAAATGGAGATTTTGTGTACTGTTTAAAGCCGATATCGCTGCCTGACTGATTTTTCAGAAGCGCGCATCCGATTTGATTTAAATCATTGAAAGCTGAATGAAAGATATACTCGCCTCCACTCTGGCCTTCGCAAGACCATCCAGGTTTTTTGTGTCCAGTTCATATGATAAGATGAGAGAGGGAAACAGGGCAGTGATAATAAGCGTCCACATTCTGCACGGAATGCTGTTGAGATCTGAACTGAAGCGCTCGCTGATCACTACACTGATGGGAACACGTCAGCTGCCACGTCACAGGTACAGCGCTCCAATTTCATTTTTCTCTTTTTTCCCCCTTTCTTTTTTTTTTTCATGAAGGAGCAGAACGCTATCTAGAGGCAGAGAGAGAAATTCCTCATAAATGTGAATAAAGAGACTACGGGTTTGGTTGTTGAAACTATCACACATTTAGTGCTTGTTTTGGGTTTGGCAGAATCATGTCCACGTTTTGTTGATAAAGTGTGCTGTATAGCTGGTAATCATTGTTTAGGATACTGCACACAAACACATTTGCTATTATGCTATATCACTATATTCAGAATAAGATTCGAGTGGCGGGAAGCTCCAATAACCACTGGAGGAGTAACATGTTGTTATGGGTTCACGCGCGAATACGCTGTTGTCAGTCCTCTCAGAGCGGTTCACATTAGAGGTCAGCCGGGCTCGAGTCAGTTTGTCAAGTAGGACCTTGTGTTCGGGTTTGTAATTTATGAAAAAATACGCAGGCCTTCCGAATTTGTTTCGCCCACACGCTCTCACTCACTCACAGGTACGAGCGAACGGATGAGGGGCCGTTCAACACCGAACGCGTTACGCACGCGTCTGCTCTGTTTTTCCATTGTTTTCCTGAGTAAATGTTCTGGACGAACGTCCTTGACTGCTGCACCGCGTCTCACTGTTTCTTCAGTGTCTCATGCAGGACCGGTACATTTTTAGACACTGTTCCAAGTTAAAAAAAAAAAAGAACTTTAGGTCTCAAAAACGCATATCAAGACACCTGCGTTCTGTTTCATTCCTTGTGCTGCGTCTAGATTGATTTTTAGCGCAGGTGTCACAACGATTTAACATTCTGAACAAGTTCAGGTTGCAAATAAGGACTGTTTCATTGTTCAACATTATTCCAGATTGTTCTACACCAAGCAAAGCGCTTGATAAACGTCAATACATGTTTTTATCTTCTGCTCTGTGCTGAGGTGTCACAATCCTTCTATGAATGTTGTCTAGGATGCTTACAAAAAATACAGCATTCTGCAACAGGGTGAACAATATGCACAGTGCATCATTAGAATATACGGTGAAAAGAAAGTAAATAAGACAGATTTACAGTACTATTGCATACAACAAATCCTCAAAATAATAATAATTGCCTACTATATCATATTATAATGACAATCTGGACATTAATAAATAATTGATGGGTTATAATAATAAATATAGCTGCGAGTAGCGATGGCGGGCCCAAGCCGGTGGCACCGCCACCCCCTGTGCCTTTAGGGTTGCTGTGCACGATGGGCAATAACGTAACCTCGCTTTGACTGTCGAGAAGATATGTGCTGTAGAGCTTGCACTGCAAAAGTGCGCATTGAGGGCACATATCGACCACAAAGTATGCGTGAGCACCCTTCCGATACCTAAAATGAAAAATGAGACACCCTACGGTCTCATGGAGTTAATGGACACATGAAATAAGTACACAAGACTGAAAATTCATATGAAGTGTGCCATTTGGGACAGGGCCTATGACCGTGAACCACAATAGTCACATCTATGAGATAATTCAAATGTAGAATAATTTTTGATGTCATAGGATGTCATAGGTTAGTTATCTTTTGCAGCACTTAAATGTGTTAATCCAGAAGGCCAGTATTTATCTGGAGGTCTTTGTACAGGTTTATCAATGTAATTATAATTTACGCTTATGTGTTCCTATGATATGCAATGGAAGTACATTTTTATGTTTAACATGGGTGTATTCACAATACATAGCATACGATATAATATCTTAAGATTATTTATCATTATGTTAAGTACATCACACAAATTTGACTGTTTTCACCTGTAATGTCTCCAATAAGTACAGTATATTGGCCTGTATGGCCATGATATATTGCCTTAGCTAGACTTAGCTAACCTATTACATTAGCTAGTAGCTCATGAGTCATGAATGTTAGCAAGACACAAGTTAACTATATTTGCTTTTGGCTAATTAGCTGTATAGTCGAGGCACTGTACACAACGCGGAGGGAGGGAGGGAGGCGGGCATCGACAAAATCTCATCTACCGACCTGATGTTTTGATTTTTTATTTAATAAATATATTTGTTTGACAGGGAAGCTGTGCGTAAACAGGAATATATATATATTAATTTATTTATAAAAATAAATAAAAACACCCCAGAAAAAGGGCACTTTCTCTCGAGGAAGAAAAAGGGCAGGTGCTCAAGCCCCTTTGATGTCTATGTGTGCACGTGCCTGAGGGTGAGTAAATGATGAGAGAAATATCTTTTTGGGGTAAACTCATTTTATTTGAAAGACTATCTAGGCACATAATAACACTGCATTGCTGTGACTGTTTATAACTATTTCAAAATGTACAAGCTCACACTTTAAATGGTCAGTGCTTTGATTTTTAAATCATTAAAATAGCAACAGATCAGAGAAAAAAATGGAGATTGAGTGATTATTTTTACATTTTACATGCCATTCAAAAGCGTGGCATTTTACAACGTAAGAGAGAAATAAAAAAACTTTAAATAATACCATTTGTACTTTTCAATGACTTGGGATGTCTATGTTCAGGGCGATTTGGAGCTTCAAAGTTCCAACAGAGAAATTCCCTCCCCCTCCCCTCCCCCCACACACACACACAGACAGAATGGCAGGGCCACTATGTCTGTCAGAGAGAGACAGAGAGAAAAAACACAGAACGGGAGGGGGCACTCTGTCTGTCAGAGAGAGAAAAATTCCAAGAAATCCACATTCAAACCACAATATCTGACTTTCTGTTGGTCGGAGCTAATGACTGTAAATTAGAAAGTTGTTCGGCTTGACGAGAACAATATACACGGCAAGTTTTGTAACTGTAGATAGAACTAATTAAGTTATAACACACTTTATGTGTCCTTTTTTAGTCCTAAATCAATTTCCTCGCCACGGCCAAACCGTTCGAGATATCAATAATCCGTCCGGAATGTAGCATCCTCAATGTCTTGACTTCATGCCGACTGAGTTTGGTGGCGATTGGATTCATTTTCTAGGAGGAATATATATAATTCCAGAGCATGTGTTTCCAAACAACCCATAATAGCCGACTTCCTGTTGGGCTGGCGTAAAACTTAGAGCACTAAAGTTGTTCGGCCCGATGAGATCTACAAGTGTACCGAGTTTCATATTATTACATGCAAGCATGTTTGATATATGGACAAGTGTTCGAATCCCATTCCAGGGGGCGCTGTCGAGCCCCCCTGCCACGCCCGGGTACCATCTTCGGCCCGGCCCTGATGGCCACGGGTTCTGACCCGTGTGCAAAGTTTCAAGAGTTTTCGAGCATGTTAAAGGCCCCAAAACCTTGAAAAACAAAAATAAAAGCATTCTCACTCAACAGCCAAATCATCCCCCTCCCCCCAGACACAGAGAGACGTAGGGTCAGTGGGAGAGGCAGAGAAAATTCTCCAAAACATCCACATTCAAACCAAAATATCTGACTTTCTGTTGGTCTGAGCTAAAGACTGTAAATTAGAAAGTTGTCCGGCTCGATGAGGACAATATAATTACTGAGTTTTGTGACTGTGGTTCAAAGTGTAAAACCAACCCCCTCACTTTTGTCAAAAGGTGGCGCTACTGAGCCCCTGCACCACGCCCGTTTCTGAAACTTTGCACATGTCTACTGGCTAATAAATGTGATGTGTCTGTCGAGTTTCATGCAATTTCAAGAATGCTAAGAGTCTCAAAAGCATCAAAAAAGAATATTCGAGTTTGAAGCATTGCCGCGGCAACAGTATCCAAGATATCAATAATCCTTTCACATGTCTACATCTGCCATGTGTTTACATTACACACCAAAAGTTTTAAGTAAATCGGGTAAAAATAAGAGGGTGATTTCAAAGCATTTTAAAAGTGACACACTTCCTTCTGCCAGTTGGTGGCGCTATAACTTTGACTCACAATAGTCACATCCATGCGATCGGCCTGTTACAGCGAACACACTGCTGAAGTTTCATCGAGATCAATTAATGTATGCAGAAGTTATAACACACTTCCTGTTTCTCTTTTCGCGCCATCATTTCGTTTCCTCGCCACGGCCAAACCATTCGAGATATCAAAAATACGCCGGCAATTTTTCATCCTCAATGTCTTGACTTCATGCTGGCCGAGTTTCGTGGCGATTGGTGGAATTCTCTAGGAGGAGTATTTCAAATTCCATTGCATGCGTTTTCCAAACAACCCTAAATAGACGATTTCCTGTTGGGCTGGGGTAAAAAGTAAAAGTATGAAGGATATATGAAACGATGAGATCTATATGTGTACCAAGTTTCATATTATTACATGCAAGCGTGTTTGATTTATGGACCAAGTTTTCGGACCCCATTCCAGGGGGCGCCGTCGAGCCCCCCTGCCACGCCCCGGTACCAGCTTCAGCCCGGCCCTAATGGCCGCGGGTTCTGACCCTTATGCAAAGTTTCAAGAGATTTAGAGCACGTTAAGAGCCCCAAAAGTGCCCGAATAATCGTAAGAAAAATAATATTCTAACGAAAACAATAGGGCCTTGCCTTTTCAAGGCTTGGGCCCTAATAAATAACAACTATTCTGAAATCTTATTGAGTGAAGCAGTAGGTTTTGCATACCCTGTTCATTAAAAAAGAAGAAAAAAGTTTTGTAAAATAAAAGTATATAAATATAGCTTTTTTAAATCACTGTATTGTACAAAAACTGGAAAACATGCATAAATTATCTTTAAATAGATCTCTATTTCATTAAACGTTTTGAATGTACTTGGCAATGATGGCTGATGGGATGAATATAAAATTATTATTTAGTTTCAAATTTATGCAATTGTTTTAGCAAAAACTTTCTAAATGGGGCCTCAGGAGTTGGGGCAACCCGCCCCTGATTCTATGGGTCATTCTTCAATAAGGGCAATTTTATCTAAATTGAGAGATTTTGGCAAATTTAACTTTAATTAAAGCCTAATGTATCCTCTAAATCTGTAATGATTGTTTTTAAGCAGTATTTAATTCAAATCAATAGGGGGCAGAACATTTCTCCTATATTAAAGAATCAATATACACATAAAAACACATTTACATCCAGAGGCCATACACAATTAAATAAAATCTAGTATAATGGGTCAATGACATGACACTCCATATCTATTAAATTATTCAAAAATACTTAAAAAATGCAATTTACATAAAACTATTACTTGAATACACCTCTTTATAATAAATGTGTTTTCAATTAGTGTTCAAAGTCATTTTAGTATTTCTTCTGGAGATTAAATCAAAAAATGTAATGTGGTAAAACCATCCAGAGACAAAATCATAATAATAATCAAATAAAAAGAAGAGATTAAATATTTGAAAAATGAAATGTTGGCATGACAATGTTTAGAAACCAGGGACAAGGAGGCTAATCAAGTGGCCGAGATCTAATGATAAGGATGCATGGAGCGGACTAGACGAGGACCTGCGTTCCACCTTAGAGAATCCCCTTACTGGAAGGGTGGAGGCCAAGCTAGAGGTAGATTTGGTGAAACAGTTGTAAGGAAGATTGATCCCAGGGTAATGGGTCGGAGAGAGGAGATACTGCAGCTTGTGAAAGTGTGGAGGCAGCTTCGTATATATATATATATATAGAAGAGTTTGTCTTTGGGATTTTAGATAACATTCTACATTATTCATGCTTGGGAAATAACCTATCGCACTTAATAATCATGATCATAATTTCATCTGAGAAATAACTCTTAGGTTGAGTTTTGAGGGGGGGTGTAAATGCTGTTTTTGTGGACTGTCAAGCTTCCTAAAAGCCGTCGGATCTCAGACAGCACTGCGATTCCTCACCAGGACGAGGAGGACAGAACACTGGTCACGTGTGAATTTCAGAGTGGAATGTAAAGTCCTCCTGCAGATTCAAGATCTTGAGTGGCACAGGGGCCTATTTGCCCGACAAGTACATCTCAAATGTTTCAACCCAAACTCAAAAGGAAAACGTATAGATATTGTGTATATTGTGACTTTTTTCATGACAATTTACCCCAATTAAAAATTTATTTAATACGCATTGTATATGTATATTGCATTTAAATGTATTAAATCTTATGGACTACACACAGAACTGCTTTAATGTGAATTATAAAAGAGTTTCTTTCTGTTTTCTCTAAATATGAGAATAGTTGAGTCAAACATTTCAGTCACAGGACATAATGTAGTCTAAGATATACAATTTGTGTTACTGCACTTTGCCTTTGCAGTATACATAACGGATGTTGTCTTGGTGATCATCTAAGTGTCAATTAAGAGTGTTCTATGAATATGTGACAAAACCAATAGTTACAATATATACCAAAAAATACATACAGTAGGACCTACATATGGTCCATCAATATTCTTTTGTGCTGCAGTGAAGAGACGCATTATCTCTGTGCAACAGCAGACGCAGCGCAGAGACTTAAGTCCACTGTGCACCAGAGTGTGAAATGTTGCCTGTAGAAGGCACTCTGACCAGTGGCGTTTTTAGCTTACATAATCACTCTAACAAATACACAAACATCTCATCTTATTACAAAGGCTTGCTTTCCACCACTTTACTGTATAGTACACTATGAAGAACACTATGCCATATGGTTTGCTAAAGCTACAAAACATAATAAAATCAAAAGAAAACATAACTGACAGATCTCTGCTCTCTTCATGAAGGAGGAAGCGAGGGCTGGGTAAATGTCCAACATAAATTCTTTATTTTACACAATTTTCAGCGTAACATCAATAGGTTAGCTTTTCAGCACAATGCAAATGCACAATTTTGTGTACGTCTCTCTCTCCTCGGCGGTCTAGACTGCCCTTTTAACCCCCTCCAGCTCTCACTGCAACACAAAACAGCTGTTAGATATGATTTTCCACAGGTGTCGATCCTTACCGCTCTTCCTCTCCCTGCCTCGCACTCCACAGACGTCACTGGGCCACGCCCAGATCACCATAATAACCCAATATGAATAGATACAGCCCATAATAGCTGTAATTAGACAAATTTGTATATGTGTGTGATATATATTGGGTGGTAATCTTGAACATTGCACTGATGTGTATTTTATGCTTCATCACAAGCAAATAAATGTTAATATGACCATATTGTAGTTGAGTTGTCATATGATTGAGATCTCATTGGTTGGTCTGAAGTGTTGGGATACTGAAGTTCATAAAAAAGGTCAGGGATACCCTAATTTACTATATCCTAGTGCATGGATATTCAAATTCATTGACAAGAGGGCCACATAGAAAAATTCATAGGGGCATGTGGGCCAAGAATATTTTTTTTAACATGATATGGTAGATCTATAAAACACTGCCTGGCCAAAAAAAAAGTTGCATACTGTAATATTTTGTTGGACTGCATTTAGCATTGATTACATTTTGACAACCTTATGCAATGTCACAACATTTATTTCCATCCAGAGTTGCATTCACTTTTGGCCGAGGTCTTGAATGGATGATGGGAGAGTCAAATCACTCTGTAAAGTCTTCTCCAGCACATCTCAAAGACTTTCAATGGGGTTAAGGTCAGGACTCTGATGTCATCCTGGAATGTGCCCGTGCCATCAGGGAAGAAACAATCCATTGATGGGATAACCTGGTCATTCAGTACATTCAGATTGTCAGCTGATGTAATTGTATTGCCGCATAACGGTGCTGAACCTAGACCTGACCAATTGAAGCAACCCCAGATCATAACACTTTCTCTAGAGGCTTGTACAGTGGGCACTATGCATGACGGGTGCATCGCTTCATCCGCTTCCCTTCTAACCCTGGCGCCCATCACTTTGGAATAGGGTAACTCTGGACTCATCAGACCATAGGATCCTTTTCCATTATTCCACAGTCCAATCTTTACGCTCCCTAGCAAACTGAAAAGATTTTTCAGATTAGCCTCACAAACAAGTGGCTTTCTTGTGGTCACACAGCTGTTTTGTCCCAATCCTGTAAGATCTCATCACATTGTGCATGTGAAAATGCTCTTACATTCACTATTAAACATAGCCATGAGTTATAATGTTGATTTTTTTATGATGAGACTTCAAGCATTTAAATGATCTCTGATCAAGATCATTCAAGATTTTTTACGACCACATTTCTTGCATGAAGCTGGAGGTTCACCACTATCCTTTCAGGTTTTAATAATGCGTTGAACAGTTAGTCCCAATTCCAGTGATTTCAGCAATCGCCTTTGTTGTTTTCTTTGCTTGATGCAGGCCAATAATTTGCCCCTTCTGAAACACAGTAACATCTTTTCCACAACCACAGGAAATGTCTTCCGACATGGTTAAAAGACATTGAGATGTGCCACAACGTCTGTCTAGCACAAGTTTACATTGAAAAACAGCATGAACAGACATGGATTCCACTGATCTTTTCATCTGGAAAGCATCACAATCTATTTAATATCTGCTAAACATCTTAAAAAGATCAGATTTACAAACATTCTAAATCATACACATCTCAAAGACATCTACTGAGTGCCTTATTGACATCCGAGAGGAAACGTCTTATAGACGTATTGAAGATGAGCAAACAACCTAAAAAAATACATCTTCCAGATGTAATCACACACATCAAAGAGACGTCTGGGTTTTGTACGTGTGCTATCAGGGTGGAGTTTTAAGGATTATTTTACTGCTGTCTTTATGTGCTTTTTGGAGCTTCTAAGTGCTGGTCACCATTCACTGGCACTGTGAGGACTTAAGCAGATCTGAGAAATGCTTCTTAAAATCTTCAATAGTGTTCAGCAGAAAAAAGTCATACATAAGGGATGGCTTGAGGGGGAGTAAATAATGAGATAATTTACATTTTTGGGTGAACTATACCTTTAATATTATAGTGTTGCGGTAATGAGAATCATTATATTGATTTGGGGTTTAAAAAAATATATATGACCAGGACATTTTCTTGACAGGTTTCGTGAGAATCACCCAGTTGGTATTCTTTCTGGCATTTACTTAGATACTGAATTCTGGTGTTTTTATTTTCCCTCTGCTACACCCTTGGCTTTAACACTGAACACCCCTATCGCGTTTAGTGTTGTTGACTAAACACGCGTGCTGAATGCCATGGCAACGGCAACAGCGGTATTTCATTTACGCGGTTTTACGCCTCAAACCTAAGCTTACCTACAACTTACAACCTTTTATTGCTTTGCATGCACTAACATTTCATTCAGAAGACGCAAATCTTGTTTATATCTCAGTATTAGCGCAGGTTCAGGATAATACCATGTGACAGGAGCGTTACGTCTGCGGCGATTAAATCTGTGACGAAAGCGACGCCAGCGGCTCTGTGGCAGTCAGTGGATGAAGCGCGTTCAGGAGTTGTGAAGGACGTCAGTGACCAATCGTGTCTTGACATTCACAATACACGCTTCGATTAGCTGCGAAACCAATACACGTCCTATATCGCACCGCGCTATCTAGGGATGAAATGCACTTGCCGTTAGCGACCTTTTCACTCCCATTTCTCCTATCGGTAAAGCTTAAGGTCTTTCGCTTTTAATATAACATAGGAAGAAGACGCACCGATGTGACACATTGGATCTGTCTGATGCGTGCACGCGCTCTCGCGTATTGTCAGATGCTGTAGTGACCAGATGATGGGCTATTTGAATGCCTGCTAAGCTTTTTGAACACGAAATTGTCTGTCAATCAATCTGGTTTCCAGCGGTGCACATCAGTTCTTCTGTCAACATACTTTCGGTTCTCGCCAGTCTGCCTTGATCGAGGAAATTGGGTAAGAAATAGACAAATGTCAACACTGTTATTGCTCAAAACAATGTAATAAACCGCATGATTGCAGAAATGAATGCACAATTGATTCTGTGTAACCTGATCAAATATGTTATGTTATGTTATGTTATGTTATGTTATGCTACGTTATGATATACTATGTTATGTTGATGTTATGTAGTATATACCATTACTGATGTGGCTATACATGTTTAGTGCACATCTCAAAGATGGCAAAGCAGACTATTCTTTCACATGCCTTCAGTAGTCTGCAGAATGGATTGTTTACTTTTTAGTTTTTTTTTGTGAGCAGTGTTTTTTGACCAATTTATGCGTTTATATATATTATTTTATATATATAAACGTGCACATAAGTGAATTAAATAATGTCTTAATGCAAATGTAAAAGGTTTCTGTGAGGGTTATGTTAAGACATAGGGTTAGGAATAGAAAATATAATTAGCTTAGTTTAAAAACAATAGAAGTCACTGTAAAGTCCCCACCATGATAGAAAAGAAAGTGTGTGTGTGTGTGTGTGTGTGTGTGTGTGTGTGTGTGTGCTTTTGAAAAAGAAATACATGTGTATTTTTATGTCTGTGGCATTTTTCAGAACTTAAAAGGGCATCACAAATTATTCAAACGCTTCCTCTTCCACCCTCTAATGAACACAGTAGCTCATAATGCACATTATTGTAAGGTGACCTTCAGCATTTTCTGCCCCAGTCTCTTATTTTTAGTGCATAACATAGGGTTCAGAATTAGTAGAATATTTGGACCTTGTAGTACATATATTATACCACTAATATAACTACAATAATGCACCATGTTTAGTGATATTTAATAGACTTTACCAAGCCTTGAAAACACAATGAAGTATATTTAACTTGGTTCTCTCAATTTTCATGGAGATATTGAATCTCTTCAATAGATTCAATATCTATTGAACCCCCCCCCCCTCCGTCCGTCCATCCGTCCGTTCACCCATTCATCTGGCTGGCTATCTATGTGCATTTGTATATGCATATGTATGTAGTGTAAATATTTAATATTTAAATGCATACAATGATTCATTGCATGAAATCTTGGTAGTGGCATGCTTCACGGAGTGTATATTTTTGTCCCCTTTTCCTTGTCTGCTGGTCACATGCTCTGTTTTTCCACACTGATAAGCAGACATGTCTAGTTGGGAGCTTGACTGTAACATTCTTGTCAATACAGAGAAAGCCAGTCAGACACTCTAAGTCAGAGCACAGCAAGGTGAAGAGCATGTTTACTGCACAACACAGTGACATATTGCTGCATCGGAACACTAAATATCTAATCGTTGGCCAATGATCTGAACATTTTTGTATCTATTCAGTCATAATTAAAGTGTGTAGGTCCACATTTAAAGAGTGTACTCACATTTCATTATTGTCTGTATTAGAAGAGAAGTAAGGGAAGTAGTAACTGTAGGCACTTTTCCTGTGCACTGGAAACTTTCACAGCTGTGTTTGTTGTCTAGTCAAATCTTTTGTCCCGCCTTGTCAGCTGTCATTTTGGCAAATTCAAACTAGAATAGCATCCCCTTTAGCCAGAAATGAAACCTATCACCTTGGAAGAGCTTCTGTGCTTAACCCTAATGCTATCATGACAACCAATGGTTGGTGTTTACTGGCTTGCCGTATTGTCTTTCTGTTTCAAGTACAATCATATACTGACTATTGTTGGAATCAGTCTATGATAATCATTGTATTGTATTGAATATTGTACGCATTGATACATTTTGGTGAAGTACTCCTGAAAAGAGATGTAATCAAAATGACAAAGCATTCATCTTTGTTTTGTTTAATGCTTTGATTAGTACCTTTTTTTTCATTGGTTGGTATATCTGTTAAAGTCACTTTTAAAAGCAATATTGGACTACTTCATTTTGTATCTTACACTGTTTTCTGGCCAGCTAGTGTTTTAATGTTTCATGCTGGATAATGTTAACTTCTAAGCTGTGTTTTTAATTCAAGTTAAAAATGGTTTTTAACTACATGGCAAGAACTGCATATAGTTTTATTATAAATTAGATATAATTGCACTGATATCGGATATATTTTAACATTCAGTAAAAGGGAGTGTTTTCAATCTGTCATGTGAGATTATGCAAACCAAAGATGATGCAACAAAACTCTGCATGAATGATTTGCTATTTTAACTGATAAGCTTTACCCAAAATACAAGTGAGTACTCTTGGGGTAAAATGTGCTAATATGCTTTGATCATTCCCTACCAATGTAGTACTATGTGGACACCTTTGTTAGTTTTTATCTTGCTATTCTCAACTCCTTGCCAGTTTCGACGCTCAGACTGATATGCAAACCTGTCACAGACATTTTGCATGTACTGTACATTTGCATTTTTGCACAAGACTTTGTGCACTTATCTTTAAACATGGTTACATATGGCAATGTTTTACTGTTAATAGTTTGAGTGGTTCTTATATACTGTAAGATCCAGTGTAAAACTGTTATTGAACTTTTCAGGCCAGTAAAAGATCATATGTCCTATACTGTATTGAATTACATTTGTGCCAAATATTTTAAGCGTAACCTTTCAAGAAATGGATAAAAATATAAACTGAGGACAAATAAAAACCCTCTGTAACAGAAACAAAATACAAAAATAGATCAGATGATTATTTACTGATTAATATAAAATGATTTAAAGTCACGTTAAATGTGTTTTTGTTCATGTTTTTTGTTCATGTCTTTTATTTTGAAAGTCTAGTTCCAGTTCTATAGTCTTGTGTTTCCTGGTCATGTGATATCCTGTTTCCATCCATGTTCATGTGTTTTGTTTTCATTGGTTTATTGTCTTGTTAACTCACTATCAGTTCTAGTTTGTCATTGGTTTAAGTTTATTAGTCTTGTTATCTTGTTTATATTTCTGTCTGTTCATTGGTTGCCCTTGTTACCCTTGTCCATGTATTAAAACCCTCATGTTTGCCATGGTCCTTTGTCAGGTATTGTTGGTGTAATGTCGTTCCAAGTCAAGTCAAATCAAGTCAAGTCAAGTATAGTGAAGTCTAGTCTAGTTTCATCAAGTCTAGTCATGTTTATGTTTTGTTCTTGCTCACGTTTTTGATTATCACTGATGTAAATAAACTGCACTTGGGTTTTGCACATCATCATCATCGTCTTCGTCTGCCTGTCATTGCCGAGCTACTTGACAGAATACCTGACCCTCACTATGGACCCAGCAGTTCAGCTCGTGCGCCTACGTCAGGAATTGTACCCTGGAGGAATACGTAGATGACTCCTGCATTTTGGCCAACCAGTTTGGGCTTAATGGGATCACCCTCAAACACTTCTTCTGGGTTGGCTTGAATGAGCCTGTGTTCTCTTTGATGCCTGGTGGTCGGAGTACCTTCTATCTGGCGCAATACATCGACTTTGCTCTGCGGATGAGTGGTTTTTCTTTCACTGTAGGAGAGGCTGATGAGGAACAATGCACTCCTACAGTGGTCGCTGAGCCAGAGTTCCCCGTCATGGCCGCCGAGCCAGGGTCCCACGTCATGGCTGCCGAGTCAGGGTCCCACATCACTGCCACTGAGCCAGGTTCCCACGTCAATGTTGCCAAGCTTGCACCATCTTCTGCCCCGGATCCTGAGTCTACTCCATGCCATGTCACAGCCATGCCTCCATGCCCTGTCACAGCCAAGCTTCAGTCTGCTCCATGCCATGTCACAGCCATGCCTCAGTCTGCTCCATGCCATGTCACAGCCAAGCTTCAGTCTGCTCCATGCCATGTCATAGCCAAGCTTCAGTCTGCTCCATGCCATGTCACAGGCCCGCCTCTTCTCCACGGTCCAGGCCCGCCTCTGCTTCACGGTCCAGGCCCATGCCTGCCACGGACAACGAGCCAGTGGCCATGCTTGCCACATTCCATGAGCCAGCGGCCACAATTGCCACGTTCAACGAGCTAGTGTTGTAAGCCTTGTCAGTCCCAGAGCCAGCATTGCAAGCCTCAGTGGCCACATTATATCATGTTGCCATTCCAAGCTCATTAAGCTCATGAATGCGGCATAGGTCTGGGGTCTATAGCCACTTCAGTTGGCCAACAACTGCCCATTTAGATAGGAAAAGCCATCGACACATAAAGTGACCAATCACAGTCGGTTTTGTCGTTACGGGGTGTTTAGGGGTGGGGTTATTGGAGACGTATCATACCATAATAAACATGGTGAGGGAATTATTTATATATTGGTGAGCGAGTCTCTACAAGGATTGCACAGATAACCTCATTACAGACAATTCTACTGGCATATATATTCTACAAACTAATTAAACAAAGCAGAAAATGCAGCTCTGCTCATGGATATCCGCTTCACTTTCTGCTACGTGCTTCAAATGAAGCTCGTAATATCTTTAAAATATTTGATGTCAATCACCTTGCAAACTTGGGCAAATTCTGTGATTATTTAAATCTCAAAAGCGCTCATTCTATCAATGCGGAACTTTGTGGACACAACTTGGCTTCCAGGCGGACTGATGAAATGGCCTGTGTCTGTCTACTCATGCAAATTCCATCAAACCAGCCAATTACATTTGTGCTGATAGATTGAGAAAGCATTTTCCAATTTTGTGTGCTATTAGCATCAGACGGTTAGTGCACAGTCTGTGGATGGTTTGTGGGTGTGTCTAAATTTGGCCCGTGATGACCTTTGACGTATATGACCAGTTTCGGTCCTACCCCATTTGGCACCCTAGGCAAGACCCTCCAGCAGCATTTATAGGCTTTCATAGCCTTGATGTTAAATAACAAGTTATTAATGATACAAACATTAACCACTTTTGGTGTATGAATCATATCTCTGACTAATGTTTATTGTTAAATGTTTAATTTTGCACCGTTTTACGAAATTGGCATGGAGTTGCTATGTTTTTTTATTAGCTCCTCATTCCAAATCTGTAGAAATGCTGTCATCTACTCCTCTGCAGGGCCGTTTCAGACCATTCTGGTGCCCTAGTGGGATCCCTACTGCCGCCCATTGAAGTTAATTACACTTGAATATGTGTGAAAATGTAGGCTGTAATACAAGCGTTAAAATTTATATTTAAATGATGCGCTAGAGTAAAAAATATGAAACGCTATTAAACAGACATCTCGGAGATGTGCAGTGCGTGTGCTATCTGAGTTTCAATTCCTCTTAACTTGCACAATCCATACAAATGTAATATATTTCTTAATCGGGCTAGGACCATGTCCTGACAACTAATGAACAAGTAAACACGATCTAATCAAAGAATGTAATAGTAAGGATAACCAGGTGAAGTACTGGGATTAACCAAAACCAAATTATACTCTTCTGCTCTCTTCCTGAAAAGGCAATACCTTTTATTTATTTATAATCTTAATTATATTTACTTCCCTCAGGCTGCCTCAAGTGTCCTGCTGATGATGATAATTATGATGATGATGACATTTGTACATGCTACTCCTGAAAGCTTATCACAACAAAGTAGAACTAGAGCTAAAATAAAAATAAAAACATCTAAACATATACACTCACCTAGAACTTTATTAGGAACAGTATGGTCCTAAAAATAGTTCCCAATATGGTCTTCTGCTGTCGTAGCCCATTCGCCTCAAGGTTCGATGTGTTTGCATTCTTAGATGCTATTCTGCACACTACAAATGTACAGAGTGGTTATCTGAGTTACTGTAGCCTTTCTGTCAGCTCAAACCTGTCTGGCCATTCTCCGTTGATCTTTTTCATCAACAATGTGTTTCTGTCCACAGAACTGCCGCTGACTGTATGTTTTTTGTTTTTGGCACCATTCTGAGTAAACTCTAGAGACTATAGTGTCTGTTGTGCATGAAAATCCTGTCTGGCACCAACAATCATGCCACCAATTTTCCCTATTGTGATGGTTGATGTGAACTTTAACTGAAGCTCCTGACCCATATTTGCATGATATTATGCAGTGCATTGCTGCCACATGATTGGCTGATTAGATAATCAAATGAATAAGTAGTTGTACAGGTGTTCCTAATAAAGTTCTAGGTGAGTGTACACCTAAACACTAATGAATTATGAAGCCGCTTGCAGATTCTCACACTGAACTCAACTTCCAGGTCAAGAAGCTGTCATCTCTGTTTACCTTGCCCACACAAGGGGTTTGTGAAATTTTTGGAAGCACACTTAAAAATACTAGCAGTGCATTCGTAAGTCATGATCAGTGAATGCAAGCAGAGAATTTTGTTAACAAAGGATACTATCTATTTGAAGACTAAGTCTAAAATTTGATTTCATTTATTTTTTTCCCTTTTAGAGGGTTTTCACTCATTTTCACAAAAAAAAATGTTTTTGGTTTCTTGAAAAGTTATCTGGTGACATCACCAGAACAGTTTTTGCAGACTTTTTTGTTTTACAGTACATTAAAAAATTTGTTTACACAATATTGACAAAAATAAGAATGACAATGTTAGTTCTGATCCATCCACTGGTGTGTTTCTTTTTGGCAGGTAAAGATGGAAACAGAGCAGCAAAATCAAAGCCAGTCCAAGCCAAATGATCAGACATCATCTGTGGAACCAAAAGTACAAGCAGGATCTTACTCGCCCTCCTCTTCTTCTACTACCCCTAATACCCCACCACCGGCTCCAGCCAGACCAAGACGACCCCAGAGAACCCCTCAAGTGGAAGGATCTATTGACGTATCAGAGCCCAAGCCTCCAGAATCTCCTAAACTGAACCAATTGACCAACCATGCTGACCTGGTTGACCCCAACAAGCCCAACCATCCTTCAGAAGCAAGACCCCAACCCGACGTTGGAAATGTTGGCCAGGGACCTCCGAGTTTGGCTGGACAGAAGGTTTCAGCACATGCAGCTGTTGCTCGAAGTCACATTGCAATTAGAACAGCCTCCCTTCCACAGGCCCTATCTTACAAACAACCACCTTCAGTTCCTGTTCTGCACCCTCAGAGAGCACTATCAGTCGCTGGCACTGCCGATACTCAGGCTCAGGTCATGGAGGATTTCAGGTAAGATAGAAATGCAGCTCATAAAGGAAGTGTTACATGTTTATTCGGATTGTGGTTTAACCAAAATTGGCAATTATTTTTGCAGATGTATTATTAATTTGGCTTGACGAAGTTTTGACAAACTTTGGTTATTGTTGTCCATAAAAAGTCCATAGAAATTGTCGAAAGTTCAAGTGTTCAAATGGGCCAGCGGAATGCTCGTTAATTCAAACTTCAATTGTCACAAATTTAAATGTAAACAAACTCATAAAAGGCCTTTCTCTCTCTCTCTCTCTCTCTCTCTCTCTCTCTCTCTCTCTCTCTCTCTCTCTATCTATCTATCTATCTATCTATCTATCTATCTGTTGGTTCATCTGACTGTCTATGTGAGAGTTTGTCTGACTATCTTTTTTAGCTTACTGTCTGTTTGTCATACTGTAATGTCTGCAAATCCATAAAACTTTTCAAACTCATTTAAACTTCCAGACAAGACCTTGACAAATTTTAGCTACGTGGTTGTGGGATAGTCTACAATAACACAAAAAAAGCCTACTGTATTCTGCTCAACAACAACTCTACTACTGCAGAAATAGAAAAAGTAGTAAATTAGTATGCTATTCCAAACATTACATAGCCTACTACTGACTGAATACTGCTTAGTATATATACTGTATACTGTCTGTTTTTTTTTTTTATATTATGTGAAACTCAATGCAGTTTGCAACAAATAGAACAAGCATTGATGTTGCAAAACATGGCTGTGGCTCAGTTGGTAGAGCGGGTTGTCCACTAATCGCAGGATTGGTGGTTCAATTTCTGGCCCACATGCCGAAGTGCCCTTGGGCAAGACACTGAACCCCAAGTTGCTCCCAATGGTGACTTGCACACTGGTGTGTGCTATATAAGTGCAGACCATTTGTGAATAAAGCATCTTTTCCATCCCATGTGAAAACAAAATCATCACTTGCAAAATAGAAGATTTTGTGATCTAGCATATTTATGCTTAGATGAAAACCCAGCGATTGTAGACAGGGTGTAGTCATCCTGAAGATGTGCATACAACTCACTTTCCTTTCATATCTATAATTTTAATTATCTGTAAATATGCTAACATGTTTTTGAGGATACGTTACTTGCGTCTTATTTATATGTTACTATTTACATGTTAATTATATTAATTGAACAGATGAATTAGAGGCCAAACCCACAAACCATCACCAGCAATGCCTTCATTATTTCTTCATGCCAACATCCATCAGTGAATTACAGCAATTATCTCCCAATCATCCATACACAAGCATAAAGATAAAGGGATAAACAGTCAAGTTCCCTTGAAGTCTTATGCCTAAAGGGGTGCTCACACTGACAGCGATTTGCAGTGACAAAGTGACCAGTAGTCATTCATTTTCAGTGAGAGTTGGGCAATTGGAAGTGACATGAGGGACAATGACCACTGGCAATGCGACAAAGTTAAGCAGAGTTTAACTTTATGCAAATGAACAGCTACACGATGCAACAACTACTAAAGAGAGTGCAGTGGAGCTCACATGATCCGCCTTTCGATTCTGTTAGATAATGCAGTCAAGTAGGAACGCCTACTAGCAACGAACAGCACAACAGCCTTTGTGCTGAAAAATGAAAAATCTGTCATCATTTAATGTGGCAGGGCTGAAGGCGGGGCCGGGTCACGATTCCGCAAACCCGGCCCCTAATTAGGCAGATGAAGCCCGAGAGGGATAAAGGCAACCGGAGACGGCAGTGCATCAGAGAGAGAGTTAAGGGCAGCTGCCCGACACCTGTCTCTCTGTCATACTGCCATCTCCGTTCGCCTTTATCCCTCTCGGACTTCATCAGCCTAATTAGGGGCCAGGTGTGCGGAATCATGACCTGGACCCGCCCTCCGCCCTGCCACATTCACTCACCCTCAAGTTGTTCCATATCTGTATGAAGTTCTTTCTAACTTAGAATAACAAAGGAGAAATTACCAATTTTAGTTTTTAGGTCAAACTAGTCCTTTAACACAGATAAGTGGCATTCTAGTACCAATTCTGACTGGTGTTCTCTGATGTCTTTTTGTGTCAACAGAATTCATATCATCACATGGAACGTGGGCTCAGCCATGCCACCTGATGACATTACTTCTTTATTGGGTTTGAATATCGGTGATGGAAACACAGACATGTATATTATTGGGTGAGAATCCCATCTCTTCTCTGGTTTTCTTTAAGAAAAGTGCTCAGTAGGAAAATAAGTCATGTTGGCCGTACTGTATGTATGGAAAGTGTAAATCTGTACATGAGTCAATGGCGTGACACTCGTTTTTTGCCTGGCTCAATTAAGTTATTCAAAAAATGTATTTAAAATGCATTTCACACAAACAATTTCACTGTGCTGAACATGATTTCATTTTCTGAGGATATAACAAATACAAGTGTCATTAAAAGCGGAAATTATTGAAAAAAGTAACCAAGTAATCTATTATTATTTCTTTAAAATATAAGCAGTGAAACAATGTTGTTTAAAAAAAAAAAAGATTGTATCCATAAAATACAAAAAGTAAAAATGTGTCCACCAAATCAAAATCAGATATTGTAAGCAACATGCAGGTAGCAAATGTGACAAAACACATAAAACAGAGAAGACTCACGGCTGTTGTGCAGTTTTTGGGGAATTTTTTTATGAAAAGGCACATTATTTTTCTGCATAACGTGCCAGCCCGTTTCAGCTTGTCACGGCCCATTTGGCCCCGGCTCCCTAGCAACCAGGCCAATTTGGTTGCTCAGGAGACCTGGCTGGAGTCACTCAGCACGCCCTGGATTTGAACTCACGACTCCAGAGGTGGTGTTCAGCGTCAATACTCGCTGAGCTGCCGAGGCCACCAACTAGATTTTTATTTTAAGATTTCTATAAGAAATACAAATGTAATTTTCTTTTACCATGTAAAAGAGTTGAATAATATTGGCTTACTGTAATAAGGCTAATCTAAGTGTAACCATATCGAAATACTGATAACCACTGTTAGAGAAACTTCTGTTTAAACCATATATATATATATATATAGTGTATTATATTATTATACTTATTTAGTCATTTAATTATACTGCTCAGTATCTGAAGGTCATAACCACTAAATGCATATTTTGTCATTATTACAGTAGGGATTTGTGTGAATGTAGCCCATATTTATTATGTCATAAACAAAGAAATAGATATACTGGGATAGTAAACTTGTAAATCAATCAGTCAATCAATCAATCAATCAAACTTTATTTATATAGCACCTTTCAAGAAATGGCCTCACTTTGGCAATGTTCTTCAAATGATAAAAAGCTGTTTTTGTGACACCCCGCACATGAGCCTTGAAATTAAAATCAGTCAAAAATCACACCTAGATTTCTTTCTTCTTGGCTTGGGTTGAGTCCTAGTGTATTTAGTTTGGGAATCAGTTACTCTCTTTGAGCCTTTGAACCAATGATCAACATTTCCATTGATCATTGGTTCAATGAGAAAAAATTCTGTGACATCCAGGCCTTTTATATCTAAAGTACAGTTAACAAGTGAGTCAATTGGCCTGGTGTCATCAGGAGACATGGACATATAGAGCTGAGTGTCATCAGCATAGCTGTGGAGAGAGATGCAATGCCTCCTGATGACACTGCCCAGGGTTAGCATGTACAAATTAAAAAATAACGGCCCCAAAATTGATCCTTTTGGTACCCCACAAAGATATGAGGTAAACCAGTTAAAAACAGTTCCAGACAGGCCTACATGCTCACTTAATCTATCTAAAACTATCTGGTGGTCCACAGTCCACAAAAATGTGAGTTTTGAAATGGGTCTAAAGTTGCAGGGTGTTAAAATAATATAGAGGTTTGACTAATGTAGTTTTAAAGTCAGTAGGGAAGACACCACTCTGTAGGGAGTGATTTACTATGGCAAGGATGTCTTCAAATACAGAATTAAAAATAGTTTTAAAATGGAGGTTGAAATTGGGTCAAGGGAACACTTGGAGGGCTTCAGTTCTGTTACTATTTTCCTGAGAGTTTCAGCATCAACCAGGTCAAAACGTTCTAATTTGACATCACTCTGTACACAAGATATAGGTAAAAGTACAGTGTGCTTGTTTTGCTGGCATATACCAGATCTAATGTCAATAATCTTTTCCCTGAAGTAGCCAGCAAACTCTTCACATTTAGAACCTGGAAGCACAATACTCTAGTTAGTTGTAGGATTCACCAGAGAATCTATTGTACTAAAAAGCAGTCTGGGATTGTGAATGTTGATGTTAATCATGTTTGAGAAATATGCTTGCTGTGATGTTCAAATTGCCTTGTTGTAATTGTGACACAGCCACAACAGTAAAACCACCTGCAGGGCGCATTATCCTGCTGAAAGAGGCCACTGCCATCAGGGAATACCGTTGCCACGAAGGGCTGTACCTGGTCTGCAACAATGTTTAGTTAGGTGGTACGTGTCAAAGTAACATCCACATGAATGCCAGGACCCAAGTTTCCCAGCAGAACATTCCCCAGACATCATACTGCCTCCGTCTTCTTCCCATAGTGCATCCTGCTGCCATCTCTTTTCCACTTGATCTAAAAGAAAAGAGTCATCAGACCAGCCCACCTTCTTCCATTGATCCATGGTCGAGTTCTGATGCTCACGTGCCCATTCTAGGCACTTTCTGCAGTTGTCAGGCGTCAGCATGGGCACTCTGACCGGTCTGTGGCTATGCAGCCTCATACGCAGCAAGCTGCGATGCACTGTGTGTTCTGACACCTTTCTATCCTGGCCAGCATTACGTTTTTCAGCAATTTGTGCTACAGTAGCTCTTCTGTAGGCTCAGATGAGACGGGCTAGCCTTAGCTCCCCACAATCATTAATGAGCCTTGGGCGCCCATGACCCTGTCCTTCCTTGGACCACTTTTGATAAGTATACCACTGCATACCGGGAACACCCCAAAAGACCTGCAGTTTTGGAGATTCTCTGACTCAGTCATCTAGCCATCACAATTTGGCCCTTGTCAAACCATTTTTCCTGCTTCCAACAAATGAGATTCATGACTGTTCACTTGCTGCATAATATATCACACCCCTTGACAGGTGCCATTGTAACGAGATAATAAATGTTATTCGCTTCACCTATCAGTGGTTTTAAGGTTGTGGCTGATCAGTGTGTGTGTTACGAATGGGCAGCGAAGGCAGACGAGGAGATGCGGATCCAAATGCAGTTAAACTTTATTACATAAACAAACAGGCAAAACACCAAGGAAAACCCTCAATGGGGAAATAATCATAACATAGAAAACACGGGCAGGGAACACACACCAGGCTAACAACATTCAACGAACGACAAGGAGTGAACAAAAAGCAGGGCTTAAATACACAGGGAGTGATAATACAAATGAGACACAGGTGAAAACAATGAACAAAATGGCAGTGATGACGGCAGGTGGATTGTGGGAAATGTAGTTCATAAACAATAGATTAGTGAGACACAGGGCAGACAAAAGGGGAATGAAGAGAAAACTAAGGAAAGCAAAGGTGACAAAAAAGGCAAACAAGGGCAACAGTGAAACAAGACAAGGAATTCCTAACATAGCCCCCCCTCAAGGATCGGATTCCAGACGATCAACATAAAACAAAACAAAAAATGTCCATAGACTGGGGTGGAGCTTGTGGTGGGCAGACAGGCAGTCCAGGGGACAACGAAGGGTAGACAGGAAGTCCAAGGGGGCACAAAGGGCAGGCAGGAAGTCCAAGGGGGCACAGAAGGCAGGCAGGAAGTCCAAGGGGACACAGAGGGCAGGCAGGAAGTCCAAGGGGGCACAAAGGGCAAGGACAGGAAGTCCAAGGGGGCACAGATGGCAGGCAGGAAGTCCAAGGGGCACAGAGGGCAGGCAGGAAGTCCAAGGGGCACAAGGGCAAGGACAAGTTCAGGTGGTCAGGGAGCTGGCCACTGGACAAGGACTGGGTCAGGGGAACCTGGGCAGGAGGCCACAGGACAGGGACTGGGTCAGGAGGCCTGGGCAGGAGGCCACAGGACAGGGACCGGGTCAGGAGGCCTGGGAGGAGGCCACAGGACAGGGACTGGGTCAGGAGGCCTGGGAGGAGGCCACAGGACAGGGACTGGGTCAGGAGGCCTGGGGGAAGGCCACAGGATGGGAACAGGGTCAGGAGGCCTGGGAGGAGGCCACAGGACAGGGACAGGGTCAGGAGGCCTGGGAGGAGGCCACAGGACAGGGACAGGGTCAGGAGGCCTGGGAGGAGGCCACAGGACAGGGACTGGGTCAGGAGGCCTGGGAGGAGGCCACAGGACGGGAACAAGGTCAGAAGGCCTGGGAGGAGACCACAGGACAGGGGCGGGTCAGGAGACCTGGGAGGAGGCCAGAGGACTGGAACAGGGTCAGGTGGCCTGGGAGGCGCCACAGGACAGGGACTGGGTCAGGAGGCCTGGGAGGAGGCCACAGGACGGAACAGGGTCAGAAGGTCTGGGAGGAGGCCACAGGTCAGGGACAGGTCAGGACCCTGGGAGGAGGCCCTAAAGGCGTGACCTGGAAGGCTCTGGCGGAGCCGAGGAGGCTCAGGAGGCTTGAGGGCAGAGCGTAGGAGGCTCTGAGGCGAGCCATAGGAGGCTCTGGAGGCGGAGGGAGGCTCAGCTGAGGGAGGCTCTAGAGGCGAGCTGAGGGAGGCTCTGAGGCTCAGAGGCCTCAGGGGCGGAGCCGGGAGGCTCAGGAGGCAGAGCCGGGAGGAGGAACCATGGAAGCTCGGAGGCTCAGGGGGAGCCAGGAGGCTCGGGAGGCAGAGCCGAGGAGGCTCGGAGGCTCAGCTAGGGAGGCTCTGGAGCGGAGCTGAGGGAGGCTCTGAAGCGAGCTGAGGGAGGCTCTGGAGGCTCAGAGGCCTCAGGGCGAGCTGTGGGAGGCTCAGGAGGCAGTGCGAGGAGGAGGAACCATGGAAGCTCGAGGCTCAGGGGCAGAGCCGGGAGGCTCAAGAGGCGAGCCATAGAAGGCTCGAGGGAGCCTAGAGGCCTGGAGTCTGGGGCAGAGCCTAGGAGGCTCTGGGGGCTCCTCAGGGCGAGCAGGAGGCTCAGGGTCTCTGGGAGAGGTGCGAGGAGGCTCGAGAGGTGGAGCCGTGGGAGGCTCGAGAGGCGGAGCCGTAGGAAGCTCTGGAGTCTCTGGGAGCAGAGCCATAGGAGGCTCGGGAGGTGGAGCCCTGGAAGGCTCGAGAGGCGGAGCCCTGGAAGGCTCGAGAGGCTTGAGGGGCGGAGCCCTAGAAGACTTGAGTGACTTGAGGGGCGGAGCCCTAGAAGACTCGAGTGACTTGAGGGGCGGAGCCCTGGGAGGCTCGAGAGTCTCGAGAGGCGGAGCCCTGGAAGACTCGAGTGACTTGAGGAGCGGAGCCCTGGAAGGCTCGAGAGGCGGAGCCCTGGAAGGCTCGAGAGGCTTGAGAGGTGGAGCCCTGGGAGGCTCGGGAGGAGGAGCCCTGGAAGACTCGAGAGACTTGGGAGGCGGAGCCCTGGGAGGCTCGGGAGGAGGAGCCCTGGAAGACTCGAGAGACTTGGGAGGCGGAGCCCTGGAAAGCTCAGAAGGCGGAGCTCTGGAAAGCTCAGAAGGCGGAGCTCTGGAAAGCTTGGGAGGCTCGGAAGGCGGAGCTCTGGAAAGCTCGGAGGGCGGAGCTCTGGAAAGCTCGGGAGGCGGAGCTCTGGAAAGCTCGGGAGGCGGAGCTCTGGAGGCGGAGCTCTGGAAAGCTCGGGAGGCGGAGCTCTGGAAAGCTCGGAGGGCGGAGCTCTGGAAAGCTCGGGTACTGGCTCTTGGACGGACATGGCTACTGGCACTGGCTCTTGGACGGTCACGGCTACTGGCACTGGCTCTTGGACGGTCACGGCTACTGGCACTGGCTCTTGGACGGTCACGGCTACTGGCACTGGGACGGACAAGACCACAGGCGCTGGCTCAAGGACGGTCGAGGCTACAGGCTCTGGCTCAGGGGCGGTCGAGGCTACAGGCGCTGGCTCAGGGGCGGTCGAGGCTACAGGCGCTGGCTCAGGGGCGGTCGAGGCTACAGGCGCTGGCTCACTGACCTCTGAAGCGACAGGCACTGGCTCACTGACCTCTGAAGCGACAGGCACTGGCTCACTGACCTCTGAAGCGACAGGCACTGGCTCGCTGACCACTGAGGCGACAGGCACTGGCTCGCTGACCACTGAGGCGACAGGCACTGGCTCGCTGACCGTGGTATGCGCGGGCTCTGGTTCGCTGACCGTGGTATGCGCGGGCTCTGGCTCGCAGACCGGGGCAGGCGAGGGCTCTGGCTCGCAGACCGGGGCAGGCGAGGGCTCTGGCTCGCAGACCGGGGCAGGCGAGGGCTCTGGCTCGCAGACCGGGGCAGGCGTGGGCCGGAAGGCGGAAGCCCGTCTTCTCTCCCTCCTCCGGGCAGACGAAGAGGGCCGCGCTGGCTCCTGGAAGGTGACTGACGTGAGGGTGACCTCGTTGACAGGTGGAGTTGGTGTTACAGGGGGCGCCGGGGGTGGCTGAAGAGACCCCACTGTGGACGGTGAGTCGCACACCAGTAGGGTCGCCACCAGGAAGTCGCGGAGGGTCCAGCTATGCGTCGCCTGTGGCAGCCGCTCCTTAAGTGCGGGGTGCAGATTGCGCCTGAAGAAGACCACCAGAGAGGAGTCTGGGAAATCCGAGATACCCGCCAGCTTAAGGAAGTCGCGGATGTGGTCCTCTATAGGGCGGTCTTCTTGCTTCAAGCAGAGCAGGTGGAAGTTTGCTCGTTGAACCGCTGGATCCATAGTGTGGTCGTTCGTTCTGTTACGAATGGGCAGCGAAGGCAGACGAGGAGATGCGGATCCAAATGCAGTTAAACTTTATTACATAAACAAACAGGCAAAACACAAAGGAAAACCCTGAATGGGGAAATAATCATAACATAGAAAACACGGGCAGGGAACACACACCAGGCTAACAACATTCAACGAACGACAAGGAGTGAACAAAAAGCAGGGCTTAAATACACAGGGAGTGATAATACAAATGAGACACAGGTGAAAACAATGAACAAAATGGCAGTGATGACGGCAGGTGGATTGTGGGAAATGTAGTTCATAAACAATAGATTAGTGAGACACATATGTATTGCAATTTTGGTATTTTTTTATTGTTACACTATTCTTAAGAGAAAGGTTGAGGAATAATATGAGGTGGAGGCATAACTCAAAAAAATAGATGAGATAGAGGGGTGGAATGAGGTCCTGTGTCACTAAAGACCCGAGGTATGCCTAATCCAGGTCATGACCTACATAAGCAATTTACAGTTTTATTTTTAAATATATGCATTTGGCTTTTATTTAAATCTTAAAGTGCATTATAGCTACAATTTATCAGTGCATGTGTTGCCTGGGAATTGAACCCATGTCCTTGGCATTGCTAGTGCCATGCTTCAGTTGAACGACAGGAACAGATATAATCTACCTTGTGCCTTCATGGTCTTTGTTTACCTTTCTTATATTTTTCTGTCTTTGAATCTATTCTTCAATAACTGCTGTTTTTCCTCTCTCCTATCTGTTGTCTCGGTTTCTCTTTTTTCCATCTCTTTCTCCTTCTCGCTCCCTTTTTCAGTTTACAGGAAGTGAACTCAATGATCAATAAACGGCTGAAAGATGTTCTTTTCACTGATCAGTGGAGCGAGGTCTGCATGGATGCTCTCAGCCTCTTCGGTTATGTACTGGTCAGTAATGTGGACACACACACACACACACACACATAAACTTGTCCTCAGTAGACTGGAGGTAAAGGGGAAATCAGGTTGCACCCGCAAGGAACTAGGACACAAGACTGGGTAACAAAGCACAAACATGAATAACGAACCGACACCATGCATGACAATTTCCAGCTAGATAAAGGCAGCTAACAAGCAGTAGTAATTAATAGCAGCTGACGGCAGTGGAGTAATCAGCTGGTGCTAAGCAACAAACAAGCACTACTAACACGCACGCACACACACACACACACACACACACACCCCGCACCTATAACACACCAACAGATGACAAAATGAACACACGGATCGAAGAACCGTGACAGTACCCCCTCCCCTACGAGTGCCTCCTGGCACTCCCAGGGGAGCTTACCTGACGATTGAAATCCTCGATAAGGGAGCGATCCAGTATGTCCCTAGCAGGAACCCAACTCCTCTCCTCCGGACCGTAACCCTCCTAGTCCACCAAGTACTGGAAACCGCATCCCCTCCGTCTAGAGTCCAGAATACAATTAACTGAATATGTAGGCTCCCCGTCTACGAGTCGCGGCGGTGGGGGAACCGGCATCGGCGGATTAAGGTTAGACCGAAAAACCGGTTTCAATTTGGAGACATGAAAGGCGGGGTGAATTCTCCTGTACGCTGGAGGAAGTTTGAGGCGGACTGCCACCGGACTAATGATCTTGGTGACAGTGAACGGGCCGATGAATTTGGGAGCTAGTTTATTAGACACAGAACGGAGAGGAATATTCTTAGTAGAAAGCCACACCTTTTGACCCACAACGTACACGGGAGGCTTTGACCGGTGGCGATTGGCCTTAGCCTTAGTGCGCGCCCCCACCTGGAGCAGAGTCTCGCGGGCTCTGGTCCAAGTGCGGTGGCACCTCTGGACGAAGGCGTGAGCAGAGGGGGCCGCGACTTCAGATTCCAGACTGGGAAAAATAGGTGGCTGGTACCCTACGCTACCCTCAAATGGAGATAGGCCCGTGGATGACACTGGTAACGAGTTGTGTGCGTACTCCACCCATGAGAGTTTCTGGCTCCAGGAGGAAGGATTCTGAGAAACCAAACATCACAACACTCTCTCTAAGTCTTGGTTGGCACGCTCGGTCTGCCCGTTGCTCTGAGGGTGAAACCCAGAAGAAAGACTGACACTCGCCCCCAGTAAGCGGCAAAACTCTCTCCAAAATTTGGAAATAAAATTGGGGACCCCTGTCAGAGACCACGTCTATCGGGAGGCCATGTAATCGAAAGACGTGATCTATAACACCAACCGCTGTCTCCTTGGCAGACGGTAATTTAGGCAAGGGAATGAAATGGGCCGCCTTCGAGAACCAGTCCACTACGGTCAAAACGACCGAATTGCCCTGGGAGGGCGGGAGGGCAGTGACAAAATCTAGCACGATGTGGGACCAGGGTCTAGAAGGGACAGGCAGCGGTTGAGTAACCCATCCGGTGGACGATTGGAAGTCTTACCACGAGCACAGACCGAACATGCCAATACATAACTCCGAATGTTGCGAGCCATAGAGGGCCACCAGAATCGTTGCCTGACCAAAAAACTGGTGCGATTAGCTCCTGGGTGACATGCTATAGTGGAACAATGACCCCACCGGATTACGTCGGACCTTGACCCTTCTGGTACAAATAAGCGACTCGGTGGACAACCGGGCGGAGGCGTTACCCCTTCTAAGGCCGCACGGACCTTCGACTCGATCTCCCAAATGAGTGTGGAGACAATGAGTCTCTCAGGAAAAATGCACTCGGGAGTAGACGGGTGAACGGAACGATCAAAAATGCGAGATAAAGCATCGGGCTTGATGTTTCTGGAGCCCGGACGATATGACAAGGAAAACTCGAAACGACCGAAAAAAAGTGCCCAACGAGCCTGCCTGGAGTTGAGTCGTTTAGCTGATCTGATATACTCAAGGTTCTTATGATCAGTCCAGATGATAAAGGGTACCCCTGAACCCTCTAACCAATGACGCCATTGCTCCAACGCTAACTTGACTGCCAGCAGTTCTCTGTTACCAATGTCATAGTTACATTCCGCAGGAGACAAACAATGAGAAAAAAACACGCAAGGATGCATCTTGTCGTCCGCGGGCGAGCGTTGGGAAAGAACCGCTCCTACCCCCACCTCTGACGCGTCGACCTCCACCACAAACTGACATGAAGGATCAGGGGCTATAAGAATGGGAGCCGAAATGAAGTGGCTTTTGAGGTTGGTAAATGCAGCTTCAGCTACATCAGACCACCTGAACGTAGTCTTGGAATAGGTCAAGGCGGTCAGAGGAGTGGCTAGTTGGCTGAAATTGCGAATGAAACGCTGGTAAAAATTGGCGAACCCCAGAAACCTCTGTAGGGCCTTACGGGAATCTGGAGTTGGCCAATCCACCACAGCCTTAACCTTGTCGGGATCCATGCGCACCCCCTCGGAGGAGATGATATAACCCAGAACTGGAACCGACTGAGCGTGGAACGAACATTTCTCCGCCTTGACAAAAAGCCCATTCTCTAACAGTCTCTGGAGCACTCGCCTGACGTGCTGAACGTGTTCCTGGAGAGAAGAAGAAAATATCAGTATGTCATCCAGGTAGACATATATGAACTGATCTACCATATCTCTCAGCACGTCATTAACGAGTGCCAGGAAAACCGCAGGGGAGTTAGACAGGCCGAACGGCATGACCAAATATTCAAAATGACCCCTGGGGGTGTTAAAAGCAGTTTTCCATTCATCCCCCCTCCTCATGCGGACCAAATGATAAGCGTTGCGTAAATCCAATTTTGTGAAGATGGATGCTCCCTGCAACCTCTCGAAGGCCGAAGACATCAACGGCAAAGGATAAGTATTCTTTACCGTGATGTTGTTCAACCCTCGGTAGTCAATACAAGGTCGCAGAGAGCCATCCTTCTTACCCACAAAAAATAACCCACTGGAGAAGAGGAGGGACGGATGAACCCAGAGGCTAGAGAATCAGAAATATACTTCTCCATGGCCTCCCTTTCCGGAATGGAAAGTGAGTATAACTTGCCTTTCGGCGGAGACATACCTGTCAGTAAATCTATGGCACAGTCATAGGGATGATGCGGAGGGAGAGAAGCAGCCCGAGACTTACTGAACACTTCCTTTAGGTCGAGATACTCACGTGGCACGTTAGATAGATCCGTTTGCTCATCCTGAAACATAACACAAGACACTGGAGAACATGCAGACATTAAACAAGAAGCATGACAATATTCACTCCAAGACAATACAGAATTCCTGCACCAATTAATATGTGGGTTATGGAGTGCCAGCCAAGGATGGCCAAGTACCACAGGAGCGGAAGGAGAGTGGATTAAGAGCAACTTAATCTCCTCTGAATGGTTACCAGAGGTAACGAGTCTCACTAAGGCCGTGGAATGAGTAACAGAGGGTAACAGTTGGCCGTTAAGCGCAACTACAGAAATGGGTTGAGGGAGTGTCCTCACAGGTATCAAGAGTTTCTGAGCAAAGTTAAAGTCTAAAAAATTACCCTCTGCCCCCGAGTCTATCAGAGCTTCACAGTCAACGCTCTGAGCAGAAAGTTTTAAACTGACAGTGAGATGAGTGGCAGAAAAAGGGGATTTAGTCAAAACAGATTCACCCGTCAGTAACCTCTTACCTACTGGCAGGTGCTGGCTTTTACTGGACATTGGAGAGCAATGTGGCCAGCGGCTCCACAATATAAGCACAGTCCTCTCTCTCTCCTTCTCTGCTTCTCCCTTTGTGATAGGCGAGATCTACCCATCTGCATAGGTTCAGGAGCTGAAAAAGGGTCTGCAGTCTCCACTGCAGAAGAAGATACATTAGACTGAGCAGTGACCGGCCAACCTCGCTGTGTTCGTGGTCCCCATCGTCGTAGTCGCGAGTCCACCAGAATGGCTAGGTCGATGAGTTTATCCACCCCCGTGGGTAATTCCAAGGCATAGATCTCGTCTTTGATGTGCTCAGAGAGTCAGTGTAAGAACATGTCCCATTGAGCCTCCGAATTCCAGCCACACTCCGCAGCCAAGGTGCGGAACTCAATGGAATAGTCCGTGACTGGACGATCTCCTTGATGCAACTCCGCGAGAATGCGCTCCGTCTCTACCGGAGGCTGCACGATCAAAGACCTTTCTGAGTTCGCGTGAAAAACTATCAAACGAGTCACAACAAGGAAGTTGCTGTTCCCACACAGTAGTTCCCCAAGTCGCGGCTCTCCCGATAAAAGTGTGATAACAAAAGCCACCTTAGATTCCTCAGTGGGGAAAGAAGAGGGTTGAAGAGAGATGTGTAGTGAACACTTCGCCAGAAAGGAGCGACATAATTGAGGCTCACCAGAATAAAACGCTGGAGGTGGAAGACGTGGTTCACTGGCTCGAATGGTCTGCCCGACCGAGGCCGGTGGAGGTGTAGTTGCTTGACTACGCACTGAAGTCGACTCGGTTCTCAGCTGTTGCAACTGAGTAGTTAACTCGGAGACCTGGGTTACCAGCGCCTGTATAGCGCGACCCGTGGCTACCGCCTGTTCCTCCTGTTGTTGCATACGAGCCTCACTCCTAGACAGAATCTCTGTCAATTCAGTCACACTTGCTGGATTCATTTCCGGGTCGGTTCGTTCTGTCACAAAGATGAGTCTCACATCCAAGTGCAAGTGAACAGTTTATTAAAGACTGACAGCACAGGGAATTACTTCAACGGCCGCGAGTAGGCGGGTGCTCTAGAAGTGACAATCTCGAGAAGAGATAAGCAGACTGAAATGTAGCGCAAACTCAGGTCAGCGTCAGGAACCCAACTCCTAGAGGAGTCCTCAGTAGACTGGAGGTAAAGGGGAAATCGGGTTGCACCCGCAAGGAACTAGGACACAAGACTGGGTAACAAACACAAACATGAATAACGAACCGACACCATGCATGACAATTTCCAGCTAGATAAAGGCAGCTAACAAGCAGTAGCAATTAATAGCAGCTGACGGCAGTGGAGTAATCAGCTGGTGCTAAGCAACAAACAAGCACTACTAACTCGCACGCACACACACACACACACCCCGCACCTATAACACACCAACAGATGACAAAATGAACACACGGATCGAAGAACCGTGACAGTCACATTATGTAATACTGTGTGAGTGGCTGAGGTTGAAAAATGTCTTTGGTGGTCTTTATCTTTGCCATGTGGCTCATTTTTAGCTTCTTTTTCTTACAGTTAGACTCTTGTCTGTTTCTATTTGACATTATTTCCTTGTCAAAAGATAATCTCAAATACAAATGTGTGAAGGATTGTGTCAGGTTGCTGTGTTGTCTTGTGGAGTGAAATTCATATAGATCAATATCATTTAACTGATAAGCGTCATCTGCATTTTGGCATCAATTTAAACTTGTTCATCTTTCCCTGTGGCACTACTGATACTTGGAGCTTATTGCATTCACTCCGAGACACAGGTTAAGGTCCCATGGAAAGCAGGAATGAATCGCGTTTACTCTGAGACATGGGTTATGGCAGTGTTGGGCAAGCTACTAAAAAATTAGCTAGCTAAACTAAAAACTTCTCAAAAGAAAACCTAGCTAAGCTAAGCTAAAAGCTACACTTCTGAGAAAATAGCAAGATACACTACAAGCTACATGCCAAACGTAAGGCCACAAAGGATACACCCAATGCATCCTCCAAAATATTGGAAACGAAGGCTGCGAAACGAGGCTGCCTTCCAATAGTCCTCACAATTGAGGCGGCCTTCAGCTGTGCTTGATGACGTGGCAGTCGAGATATCCAGCCTAACGAGGCTGCAGCCTTCTGATTGGGAAGCACCCATGGATTCTGGTCCCATGGAAACCAGGAATTTATCACATTCACTCTGAAACATGGTTCTGGTCTCATGCAAACCAGGAATTAATTGCGTTCACTTTGAGACTCTGAACTTGTTCCGATGGAAACTAAGAAGTAATTGTGTTTACTCCAAGACACAGCTTTTGGTCCCATGGAAACCAGGAAAAAAACTTGTTCACACAGAGACTTGGGTTCTGGTCTCATGGAAACCAGGAAGTAATCCCGTTCACACTGAGACATGGGTTCTGGTCACATGGAAACCAGGAATTTGTTGCGTTTACTCAAACACTGGTTCTGGTCAATGGAAAACAGGAAGTAATTGCGTTAACACCGAGACACGGATTCTGGAACCATGAAAACCAGGAAGTAATTGCATACACATAAACAGTGAAGACTGTGATTTGGATGTTGTATTTTCACTCTAAAATTACATTTTTAGGGGGTAGAATTAATACAATTTGCATGCCTATTTTTCACCATTTACAACTAAAAATACAACTTGCATTTGGACATTTCCAGCTACAGCCAATGGGGACAGAAGTTTGAAATTTGGCAAACACAGACCAATTTTAGTAGCCGAACTTTCAACCTACTGTCACCGAAATCACAATGTGATCAGTTTGTACAGTTAGCAATTTTATAAATTCCATTCCACCCCAGACAAGCACTTGTTTGGGATAGCATACTACCATACTACTTTGACAATTTCTGCAGTTAAAGTATGTTTACTCTGTACAGTTTGCACATTTTTCTGTATGCATAGAATTCCCGGATGACCTACCACATTTGCCAAAACACTGCATACAATATCACATGCGACAATGGAATGCGCTTGACTTAACCATCCATTTCCAGTGTGATGAATGCAAAATAATCAGTTTATTTCAAAGATGATAACGCCACACGCTGCATTAAACATGCATTAGCAATGAAGTCATGTGATAATGTAGCATACTACTATTTGAAATGTTTATTGTTGCATACTGAATCCTGTTTTTGACAAGACAAACTTTGCTGTTGGATTAACAAAGCCTTGTCTGAACAATTTAAAAGATTATTTAGGACTAGTTTGAATACTTAAAGACCTATAAAGTCTTAATGGTTGGATAAGACAGACAGACAGACAGACATATAGCTAGATGCATTGTGGGATGCAGTATTGCAAACAGTGTGCTCTAGTTGTACATTTGAGGGTATAGTAGTCTGGGTATTCTGTACTAAATATGACATAGTGTACACAGTTTACTTACTGCATACTGCAAGAATAGTATTAGGAGCCTATGGTATATTTGCATCTATACACTACCCAGATCCATTTAAAGCTCAAGAAAACACCTATTGATGGATGAAACATTTTCTTTTCCCAATTTATTCTCCAATCCACTGTTCACTGAGACACCTGTTTTTCTCTCTCCCTGTGTCTGTAGGTCACATCTCAAAGGATGCAGGGAATGCTGCTGCTCGTGTTTGCCAAGTACTATCACCTGCCTTTCCTGCGAGCTATTCAAACACAGACCACACGCACCGGACTCGGTGGTATCTGGGTACAGCATCTGTGTTTACCCCTTTTATGTTGTTTTTCGGATACAATCTGATACTTTCCCTTTCTGACGTCAATGTGACGATCATTTTGGGTGACATTTCTGTATCTGAATATTTCTCAGCTGAGAAATGAATCCTCGTGTGCAGATATGAAAGGTTACAAGAGCCTGTTACAGGGGTTGCATTAGATATCTCAAGCAGAGCATTGCTGAATTTAGTGAATTATTAATAATGTGCTGAATAGCTAATGAATATAAAACGACAGCATCGTAACAATAAACTTAACTCTTACTTTAAAAAAAAACTACAAAAGCAATAATAACAATGTTACGTTTTAGAACGAAGTGCATGACCAGATTACTGAAATAAGGAAAAATAAACGACTCTCTTTGCACTTCTCAGCAGCAGCGAGTGTTGCCATTTATGTATAAAGCTTCTCTGATGTAAACCTTAACAACTGCAGGAGGGATCTGTTTTTCGCACCTGAGTAAGTGTGTGCGTAATGCGTGTATGTATGTGTGGGAGTGTGTGTGTGTGTAGGAGAGGTGGAGGGGGGGTGAGGGTGTTTCCCACAGATATTTTAGATAATATAAAAACTGTTGTATTGATCAAGTGTATCTAGCTTTGATGCAGCTCAAGCCTTCGTTGCAAGTTCGAAAACATCGCTTTAGAACTAGCAACGGAGGATGTGCTGCTTTTCGGCATTGGAGTAACCAGGTAGTGCGTGTGTGTGATCGAGAAAAAGAGAGAAACCATTCATAACACTCTGGAACCAGCAGATTTTGACCTGAGGAATCTGTATGCTATCCATCAAGTTTACACTTGACTGGATTGACTGAATGAATTAAATAGCAAATTTTCGTAAACAACTTCGCTTCTCCTTCAGCTTTGAGTCAGAGATGTGTGAGCGTGGGGGGCCTCTAGTGGCTATAGATGGCATTTCAGCACAGAAACATAATATACACAACACATTACAGTTTAAATCGTCTTGCATCGCCTTGCCAGACAGCGAAAGATGCATTTAATAGGTCCTGATGTCAATCTCTCTCCCTCCATGCAAAACAAGCTGAATTCTATTATATTGGCTATGCTGAGGAAAGTGGTAAGGAAATGTTTTCAATTGCTATAGTTCACTCTGCTTGCTCTGTAAATGTTATGTTGCTATGGTTACAAACAATGCATTAATGTGTTTGCAACGGTGATTAAAACTGACTGGAACTACATGTGCATTCAACAGTTTGAAGTGCATGCATTCCAGCCAATCAGAATCGAGTTTCTGAAAAGACCATGGTATAATTGTCAATATCCTTACAATTAATCAAATTATTGATCAATTATGCTATATATAGCACTAATATATATGTCTGAGAACACAGAAAAATGCAGTAATACAATTAACCAAATCACAGAGGGAAATTGTCAACGCTTAGTTGAAACCCCTCTCAAATTAGAATAATTTTTTGTAATTTTGCAAATTAGGAAAATTTTAAAATCATCATATTTTTGCAAACAAACAACTACATTGGCATACATTCTATATAACTATATAGCGAAGGCAGATTCCAACCAAAAGGATGAACTGTGTTCTCAGGAATTGTCAGGGTGTATGTATATATATATATATATATTTATTTATTTATTTTTATTTTATTTTCTTTCAAAATCAAAACAACAATGGTGTGATTTCATTAATGGTGTGATTTGATTAATACTTCTCAAATTTTTGCTTTAAAAAGTAGAGAATGGTTTCATTGTCAGGTTCCATCATGACAACTTACCCCATATCAAGGCAAGTTGTCACAAATGTCTACACGTGTTCCATGAACTATGATCAATGATCTTTTGTTATGGGCACTAAAGGTGGAAATGTTAAAAAGCTTATTTTAGCCCAAACTTTAAAATATGTTGCTATACAGAAATTGCCTCTTTTATTTAAATCTCACTTGACAACTATCTACCCTATATATTTATACTGTATTTTAATATTATGCACAGAATATAAAATTAGAAGGATGTATGTTATTTTTGAGATGATATAAAACAGTTGACGTAAAGATTGTATATTTGAGCAGTTGATATATTTCTCAAAAGATATAACACAGTTTTGGCATTCCCTTAGTTGGTCTCATGATTCAGCACACAAGCTCATGTTTCTCTGTATAAATCTGCAGTTAGCAGTCCAGAGGTCTCAATTCTAATGACCGATCACCATGGTTACTGCACACCTGTTCCATATTTTGATTAATTAGTTACTATTTCTGTTCTGCTGTGCTGGTTCATTCTTTAATTGTGTTACGATCACTGATTAACAGAACCTCAGTAGATTTCTCTGTGTTCAACCGTAGTTGTATCTTCATATTAAGCTGAAATATAAGATTTCTTTTTCTTCTGATTCTAGTAGTGTAATATGTGCCTCCATTTCCCAAGATACCACAAAGTCAAATGATCTGAGCTATGCCATCTATAATCATTTTAAAGGTTTATACTCTTAATATATGCCAAGAATGGCTGCTTTTGTAGGCCTATCTGTTATTATTTCTTTCAAGGAATCTTTAGAGCAAGCTCTGTGCATGACATAACATGTTCCTTCGGCTTGTCTCATTTCTTGCAGGGTAATAAAGGAGGTGTAAGTGTGCGTATGACTGTCTTTGGCCATTCGATCTGTTTCTTAAACTGTCACCTGCCCGCACACATGGAGAACACAGAGCAGCGCATGGAGGATTTTGAAAGCATTCTGCAACAGCAACAGTTTGAAGGTCAAGCTGCTATGGGTGTCCTGGATCACGAGTAAGACTCAAACACACATCTAAAGAATTTTAGAGCAACCTCTGAGCAATACATATAACCACATATTAATGTAAATACTGTCAGTGTAATCCTTTTTCATTCCCACACAAATAAAGTGTAAATGAAAGGAGCCAATATGTTTTCTGCCTTTATTATATACAAAAAAAAATCTGTTGGGTTAACTCAAGTTTTTATTCCGTTTCTTTTATATGGAATTCAAATTAAGTTAACTTTACTTAAATTTATTTCAAAAACTTATACTGATGCTCCCTCTGTATTTGCTTAATAAAGCAACACACACTGCAATTCTTTAATAGTAATGTACCCAACATCGATCTAACCATTAGCCCCACTATTCTCCAGAATGGTAACCTGACAGAAAGAATGATTGTGCATGACAGAAAGTCCTCTAAATCCCCAAATAACAGAACATTAAACACTAACATGTCTCTTGCTTGTTTTAATTGTGTAGAAATACACAAAAATAACAAGTAAAAATGACTCTCCCAAACCAGACCTCTGCAAAGCATGCTGGGAACTGGAAATCCCCTGCCTTGATTTTGCAATACATTAATGCAACCATCATTATTCACATAGTCACAACACAACTGGATTAAGTGTACATAGATGGATTGTACATAATAAAGAATTGTGTTGCATTAGCTCATTTTAAATAAGTTAACCGAGCATACATTAAAAATCATGTTAAGTGAACACAATCCTTTAGAAGTCTGAATCCATTTGAACATTTCATAGCAATGCTATCATATCAATTTTGAATGATTGTGTTGAATATCACTTGGACTTTACGCAATATAATTATATTCTCATCTTAAACATAAATGTATTAAGTAATGCATTTTTATTTTAAGATTTCAAGTGTACTGGTTTAGTATTTTCAGTAGAGCTGCTGTCCCTTTTTTCAGTGTGCTAGTAAATCTGACCAGCAGGGGTTGCCAGTATATAAGTGATCCCTTAGGTTAGTGGTTCTCATCTGGTTTTTAGATTTTACTTTGGAGATCAATTTGGAACACAGTACCAAAATTATTTATGATACAAAACTAAACAAAAATGTCCTTAAAAGAAAAGAAAAATTGTTCATTTATGAATATTATCATGAACTGCACGGCCCAATGGTATGCCAAATGAACCCTTAGGCTAGATGAATATTTTTCCTATTTTCAATCGTCCTATATTGTGTAGTTTTGTTCATTGTTTCAGATGATTAGTGCAGGTCCATGTCCGTATGCCTAATTTGACTCTGCAGTCTGTGTGAGTCATAATGCCCCAGTACAGTGACCTGGACACTACACTGTAAAAAAGCACCATCTTTCGGATGACACGTTAAACCAACATCCTGACTCACTGTGGTCATTACAAATCCCAGGCACCTCTCGTAAAGAGTAGGGGTGGCCAAATTCCCCCCATTAGCCCCTCTCAATCATGGCCTCCTAATTATCCCCATCCATTAATTGGCTGTATCACTCTACTCTCTCCTCTCCACCAATAGATGCACTATGGCTGCCGTTGCGTCATCCAGGTGGATGCTGCACACTGGTGGTGTTTAAGGAGAGTCCCCTGTTCACTGTGTAAAGCGCTTTGAGTGTAGTGTCAGAAAAAGCGACGTATAAATGTAACATTAATTAATTAATTAATTAATTTCATTCATTCAAAATAACTTAACACACAGCTTTTGACATTAACAACAAAAGATATAAAAGTTGAGAAGCCTTTTTATTTTGCTATCCTATCTAATGCAACTAACATTATATGGTTAGTTACATTTTTATTATTTGCATTTAGCATTGTTTTATTCTTGCTGTCTGTGATTTTTTTTTGGGGGGGGGGGGTGACGACCAACCAGTTTAGCACCACTGCTTGAGGAGGAACGATGAAAAATTATTTAGTTTCTCCTGCTAACTCGTGTGACCATGCACTGTACATACAGTATATGACGATATAGCCCCTATCTTCTGTGAGTCTGTAACTTTATTTGTGACTATTGGATAGCCTTTGATATTCAAAAATGTATATTCAAACATCTAAGATTTCATTCTTGGACTAATATTTACAGTGTGGTTTTCTGGTTTGGAGATCTGAACTTCCGAATTGCGGACCTGGACATGCAGGTTGTGAAAGGAGCTATTGAAAACAACAAACTCTCCATATTATTGGAAAAAGACCAGGTGAGACATGCATATAGTTATATTGAAAACACTGTCTAGTGCTCCCTTTATGAACCTTTGACCTTCTCCACTCCTTCTAAATGTCAAAGATGTTTTAAACAACAGCACGGTGTAAATGTTGTGAAAATATGTCATCCTTTAAATGAGGTATTTAGGCATCTTTCATTAGGTCATGACAATGACAATGCAAACTTGCTATTCATATTTTTGTATATTCTTTAGACTGCTCTGTTTTCTTTGTGTTGATGCTAAACACCTCTTTCTGTCTGTTGTAGCTTAACATGGCTAAAGGCAGTGAGCCTGTGCTTGAGGGCTTCCACGAGGGGCCACTTAAATTTCCTCCTACATATAAATTTGATGTGGGTACAGACACATATGACACAAGGTAATTGCAAAGATTTGTGGAATTGAGGTCTGTCTTTCCTTCATTTAAAATCATGACTATAAACAATTTCAGTGGGACGAAAAGGACCTAGACTCCGACAATTTTCAGACAATTTAATGTTTTAAATTAGTGTATTATTTCATGACCATTGCGAGTGTGGCATCACATAATCACAGATTTCAGAACAGGTCGTTTTTACAGATGCAATTTCAAAAGATGGTCTTTTTTGTAACAAGGAAGGTACTGTGAGCTCTGAAAGATCATGGAAACGTTGCTACTATTTCTACTAATCTGTAGTGTTCTGTTCATTAATATGGATACAGATTGTTACACGTAGGCAATAACATTATACATTGCATTGTTGCATAAGTTTATCTTCATCTTTTAGTGGGAAAAAGCGTAAACCAGCATGGACTGATCGTGTTCTTTGGCGGTTGAGGCCGATGGCTCCTGTCACCAATAGCACTTCCAAGCGCAGCTCCTTGTCGGGCCTAACCAGCGGAACCCGTGTGTCCCAACATTTTTACCGTAGTCACATGGAGTACACCGTCAGTGACCACAAGCCTGTGTCCTCTATGTTCACTCTGCAGGTCAGCACAACAACATGCCTAACTCGTCTTTGCTTCTTTCATGTTCAATGTTCAATGTTGTTTTTTTTTAAAGATATTTTTAATTTCTTTTAAAGTTAAAGGAAATTATTTAGATTTCAATTGATGGTTTAATGTTTAAATAATTAAACTTTATTTAAAAATGCTGTCCCTCATTTTTATGTCACTACCGAAACACAAAATATTTTAGTTCATTGGTTGAGCCTGATTTTAGCCACACCCCTGCATTTTTGACCAGGAATTGAGACTGCAACTCTGCCCATCGTGGCCGTATAGTGAGTAGTTCGATCCCATAATTTGGAAGTAAATGTGCTCTAAAGTATGAAAAATCAGTGTGTAACATCAAGAATTGTCACTACCGAAACATAGATTCTCTACAATTAAATACACTTTTTTTGTGTTTTAATTAAAATTTTATATTTTTATGTTGGTACAGGTGTTAAAACATGATTATTTAAGCTAAAATTAGCTAAAATTAAAATTTGCTAAAATTGTCACTACTGAAACAAAAACATATAATAATGATTCAGTAGTGACATGATTATTTTTATTATTTTAAGCTTTGACAAAATGTTATCTTCAACATCTAATTTTAATGAAATAATTACAAGCTTTGAACAGTTGAACAGATAAAACATAACATTTAAGATTAAAACAATTTTGAGTTATATTCAAAATTTGCTAAAATTGTCGCTAACCGAAACATATACTATACATACATTGTTTTTTTTGGCTTATGAGGTTTTTTTTAATCATATTTGATACATTAGGATGTAATGATAATTTTAGAAAGGTAAAATGCTTGTAACGTAAATCTGTTTTCTAATGATATAAATATGCATATAAAGCTCTGTATTTTTTTTATTTTGGTGGGCGTAATATTTTATATACTGTATATGCAATGTAACAATGATGGAGAGCTGTAGAAATAGTTATACCTCATAGGTATCATATTTGATACATTTTCAACACGATTTTTCTATAAAAATAATGTACAAAATCTCAAGTAAGCACAAATTGCTTCAATCCAGTAAATAATAATTTTGAAAGATCAGTACCAACATAAATGCTATTATTACTGTTACTTTATCAAAATAAGCAAAGATTCCACAGCAAAAAGACATGTGAATCACAATAAGAAATCAGTCATGTTGGAAATTATTTTAGCCCTTCTACTTCCTTAATAGCATGAATAATTCACCAAGAGGCAGTAAACGTATATTATATTGTATACAACAAGTCCTGCAAAGTATTGATTATGTTGATGATGTAGAGGCATTCGAAAATCATGTATCAAATATAATACGTTGGGCTTTATAGGTTAAATACGAAGGTACTTCAATAGCTGCGTTTCCACTGTCGGGCCAAACGAGGGCCCTGGCTTGCACTGGCCGATAGTGGAAAAGCAGCTAATGGTTCTTTTCACCTTAGGTTCAGCATAGAACCCTCTTCTCCCTTTTCACTGTATAGGGTTCTTGAGTTGGAATAATTGATTCCTTACATGTTCTTAATCTTACAGTATAGTTTTTTCACATCAGTGCATTGGTTCGATCATCTGTTCATAAAGAAAAGTAATGCTTTTAATCACCTGTACATAGATGGTTCACTGAAGAACCATGAAACCAAGAACCATTTAAAAGGTTCTCCTTTAGTGTTAAGTTGTAAAACTCTTTATTTTTTTAGGAGGGTGTTGAGTTACAATATCTTGAATGTACATACATGTTTAATTTTCATGGCAGATTTGTACAGTGTAGTTATGTTTATCATACAATGGTTTTTGCAGTTCCCATATAAAGTGGACATCCCTTTGGTAACAATCATTGTGGAGGATGAATGGACGGAGATATCTGATGCAGTAGCCACATTCAAGGTGGCTCCCAACTTTTCTCGAAGCTCTTGGGACTGGATTGGGCTTTACAAGGTTAATTAATCAACATTAAGTTGTAATATTTGTTCCAAATTAAAAAGCTAATTCTGATCAGCTAGCTATATGATTGATTGAGCATTCTTTACAAAAATGTACTTCTATAGGTTGGGTTTAAACATCATAAAGACTACGTAGGTTATATCTGGGCCAAACAGGAGGAGTCTGATTTCCTGAGACAGGAGCACCAAGTAAGGAGAAACCCAAAATACATTTTGTTGGATGAAAATAATCATCCCTTTAAGAATATCCACCACTTGTGCTCACTAAACCATTTATTGAAAATACCGTATCAGCTTCTTCATTTTTATTAGTTGTTTTTTACTTGATATCTCCAGGTGAATTTTGGAGAGGAGGAGTTGCCAAAGGATTCTGGGGACTACATTCTGGGTTATTATAGCAACAATATGGGCTCCATTGTGGGCATTACTGAGCCATTCCAGGTAAATATCGTTTGCTCTTAACTCTATTGTACTAATTTCCAGTGTTGGGGAAGCTACTTTGAAACTGTAGTAAAATCACAGCGCACTCTCGGCACGCCTAAATGTTCCAAGAAGTTGCATTTCTCAATTCATCACTTTAAACGCACCACAGCTTAAACTATTAAACTTACTAGTTGGTTGTTGGATGACTAGTGGAACATTCTGTCCCATTTGTAGAATGTGTACCTTTATTTGATTTCTGTCGCCATGTTTTACATCCGATGTCTTCAATAACACTTGGTCATTCAAATGCTCCTAAACAGCCGATCTAGGTAGCTTTTTCGGTGATTATGAGTCTGGTAGATCCTCTGTTTTATTTTGAAGTTTGTGTACAGCCCAAGTTTCATGTGGAATGAAAATGTACCTTCAGTCTGCGTTACCTGGCCAAGCACCATGCAGACACCGTCTGTAACCATAGAAACAGCTGCAGTACCTGCAGCCAGGTACAAGCGCAAGAGATTTTCACATTTAGGTTTACACCAATAAACTACTTTATATTATGCACTCACTGAGCACTTTATTAGGAACACCTGTTCACCTACTTATTCATACGATTATCTTATCAGCCAATCATTGCAGCAGTGCAATGCATAAAATCATGCAGATATGGGTCAGTGGCTTCAGTTAATGTTAACATCAACCATCAGAATGGGGGAAAATTATGATCTCAATGATTTCGATCGTGGCATTATTGTTGGTGCCAGACGGGCTAGTTTGAGTATTTCTGTAACTGCTGATCTCTGGGGATTTTCATGCACAACAGTCTCTAGAATATACTCAGAATGGTCCCAAAAACAAAAAACATCCGGTGAGTAGCAGTTATGCGGATGGAAAAACCTTGTTGATGAGAGAGGTCAACGGAGAATGGCCAGACTGGTTTGAGCTGACAGGAAGGCTACAGTAACTCAGATAACCACTCTGTACAATTATAGTGAGAAGAATAGCATCTCAGAATGCACAACACTTCGAACATTGAGGTGGATGGGCTACAACAGCAGAAGACCACATTGGGCACTTTATTAGGACCATAGTGTTCCTAATACAGTGCTCAGTGAGTGTATATATATATATATATATATATTTTTTTTAGTTTATTTGAATTTTTTTGCCATGTGAAAAGAAAACATTTAATGTTTTACCATAGATTCTAAACTCTTATGGTTAAATTAACCATGACATTTGTAATTGCGGTTAATAGTGAAACCCCTAGCCTCAGTTCACTTGGCTGCATCACTACTTGATGTAAAAAGTAGCGTGTTACTGGTAAAGCTTCATAGCTTTCCAGCTGAGATATTGCCATGCGTCAACACTTCTCATTATGCACTATAAAACTGTTCTTAGGTATTTTAAATTGATTAAATAGATAACTGAATCAGGAGGTTGATGCTGTCCAGCTAACATACTTTTCCTGATATCATCTTAGATTCAACTTCCAGCATCCGCTGCAGTAGATCTAAGTCCATCAGACAGCTCTGACTTCACATCTGAAGACGAGGTAAAGCAGGCTGACTCTGGCGCCTCTAGCCCTGTGGTTAAGGAGCGACAGAGCAGTGAATGGAGCGCCAAACCTAGCAAAGGGCAACCAACTAATCCGAATGAACCACATTCCAAAGACAACTTGCCACATTCCAGCTCTTGCAAGCAGAGTGGTGATACCCTTGAACTGAACAAGACCTCTGATGACCCTGTGGCCTCTGATGAAAGTTCTAACTCAGGAATAGATGCAGCCAAGCCAGAACCTTAGCTAAGTACGCCATTTGCTCTGCAGGATTCAATTTGCTTGAGGCTGTGGTGGCAGGTTTCTGCTGGATCTATAATGTTGTTGTACATTTACAGTCCTGTGATGTTCTTTGGAGATGTTGTGTTATATGCAGGGTAGCAGTAAGCGTTTAGTATGTGGATCCCTCCAACAAAATACAAGAGGGCAAACTAAATTGTTGTCTATGTCTGTTTTTCATTCGATGTAAAAATGTCTCTATTTCTCTCTCTCTCTCTCTCTCTCTCTCTCTCTCTCTCTCTCACACACACTGTCTTTCTCTATCTAACTGCACAAGACAAAACCTGAAACACAAAGAAATAATTCTGATTATACTTGCATAATATTAATGTTTTTAATCGATTCATATGGAAGTTATTTCCAGAATCTATCAGGGTTTAATGCACAATAGAAAACACATGTGGTTCTTATTGATATTTATTGAAGCAGATTCTCTTTAGTACAGCATGGGTTTCCTCTGTTCCAAACACTTGTGAGCTGCGTACATAGACAGCATTTTTAGGCATCATAAGCATAATTCCAAAGTAAAAGCTAAACAGAAGGCAGACAAGTTATGCCTTCATTCGCCAAATTCTAATGGCACTATCACATTTCAATGGGAATTTCCCCTTGCAGATTTCACGTTGAGTTCAAGCTTGGTGAGTTCAGGCGAATTGGCCGTGTTGACCAATAGGAATTTGCTTGTTTGGCAGTGACCTCTGTGTGAGCGGAGCTTTGTACAGAGCAACACTGAATATTCACAATGGACAAGGATATAATTTAAGTCTTACAGTGTGTAAAGTGCTGCATTAAAAAGAGGCAGTTCCCATATAAATGATACTTTGGCTGGTTTAACACGTGCTCAACATCCTCCAACGCCCTCTTTGGATTGGTAGTGGCGTAGTGTACTAAAGCACATAACTGTTAATCAGAAGGTCGCTGGTTCGATCCCCACAGCCACCACCATTGTGTCCTTGAGCAAGGCACTTAACTCCAGGTTGCTCCGGGGGGATTGTCCCTGTAATAAGTGCTCTGTAAGTCGCTTTGGATAAAAGCATCTGCCAAATGCATAAATGTAAATGTAAATCTTTGCCCACGTTATTTCGCCATGTGAAGGTATGAGTGACCACAGCTTAAGGCAGTAGTGCATATATCCTTCATGGATATTATTAGTGAACCCCAGCAAGCAATGTATAAAATAATACATCTAAGATGGCAGATGAAGCAGGAGAAATGCCGATTATACTTCTATTTTATTCAACACTGTGAAACATTGATAAAAAAAATCACTCGGTTTCATGCAATATTTGTGTGTGCTATATATTTATTTTGTTAACTTAGCAACATGCTAACATCAGACTCTGACATCAGACAACATGCTAATCTGATCAGACTCATATGGAATCATCTGTGAGCTTTAAGTCTGGATTACACTACACAAGTTAAACAGATTTTAGACTCGATATTCAGTCGAGCCAAGTTGGTGCCAATCAGGGCTAGTCAGCTTCAGTATGCAGGTTTTGAGCCAATCAGAGCTGACAGATTTAAAAGACAATCACATAGTGTATGATGGGACTCTTAGCCTCCATAGCCTTGATATTTAAGCCTCCTACTACCATTGCATTTAGTCTGATGATATTAAGGCTGATGAGCATTTAGGCTGTTTGATATTTTTGAGACGACAGTCCAGGACTACAGATAATCTTGCATGGTAACTCACTAGGGTTTGGAACAGAGCTCGAGACTTCATGACATTTGGCCACATAAGAACATTGGTAATTCCCTGCTAAAGGTGAAATTCTTTGGTCATTACCTTGTTGTAACAGGGAGGGTACATTTGATTACATCATACAACATGCTCTGCAAATGCAGATCCACACTCCTCAGGTCCTTGAAAGGCAAAGACACATAAAGGGATGACACAGGCCAACATTCGTTGACTCTTAGCTAACACAACACTTCAGCTACACTACCGTTTGGATATTATTCATGTTTATCTTAAACAGTTGCATCTTGTAATCTTCTAGGACCATTATGAAGTCTATTATTCTCGAAGTTGTGACTACCATGCATTCGTGTTCCTATGGTTAATGTCCTTGAAAAGAATTTGAAAGTAACGTCCTGCTCCTTGACCTGCCAAATTTAAAGTCAACATGAAATGACATTTGCAACTCACTTCACATCCGTAATGTGATATAATTCCAAATGAATCGGAAGGAGGATTTGGTGATGTTTGGAAAGTCGCTTCAGTGGCGGAAAGTAATTTCACGTAACAAACAGTGCACTAATGGAGTATGTTCACACTGACAGTGATGAAATCGTTGGAGGATACTGTTGGTTGCAATTAGGTGTTCGTGCAGGCAGTGAATCCCGTGAGCTGCTACATTGTTTCGCTGTGTATTTGCATAAAGTTGAACTCTGCTCAACTGTTGCATCTGATCTCAAATGGGCAACCCTCGCAAATGAATGACATCCGATCACTTTGTCAATGCATTGTTTGTCAATGCATTGAAAACCCCTTAAAGTAATAGGTCACCCCAAAAAAGTTATTTATTCCCACTCATTTCGTACCAAACCGTAGGACTTTCTTTCCTCTAGGGAACACAAATAGGAACGCTAGACAGAATGTACAAGCCACAAGTTCAATCTCTGAAAAGGGACAAAAAAGTACCATGGTTAAGTGGTCCATACAACTCAAGCAGCAGTCCAAGCCATTCCAAGTCTTTTCATTTTTGGGTGAACTGTCCCTTTAAGACCAGGAAAGACATCGGGTCAGTTTTGATTTCATGTTGACTTTAAAGAAGGGCTTTTATATCTGAGCTTTAATCTGGTTTGTGTCAAGTATTGTATCATTACTGTACTTGTGGTAGGAATCCTAGGATATTCTTTGTTGTCTAGGGCTTACTAGGGTTTATCCTCCATGGTAAAAATCTATTGTCTCCTCTCCATCTCTTCCCCCATGTCTCAGAATCTCCATATTTTCTATGTCCTCTCCTCTCTCATTTCTCCCCTTCTCACCTTGTCTTTTTGTCTCCAAATCACACCCCTCAGGGGTCACAGTGTCTGGTTGTCACATTGTGTACCGGGCTCTGTTAAGGGCTCAGATGTCGTCAGAAGTAATATATTGGATTGGTAGTTTGTGCCCCATTTAGGATATGTTGTACAATTACTATTTAGCCCTAGGACACGTGGTGTGCTGTCACTGTTTACATGGTTAGGCGAGTGAGAGTATAAGCCTGTCAGTGTTTATTACAGTGTCTATGTTTCTGCATGGATGTGTCATGGATATTCCCAGTGCTGTGCTAACAGCCATCTTTTAATATTGTAGTGATGTTGAAAAGTATCATTACTAGTAAATGGAATTGGAAATGTAGGTATTGAAAGTTTCGAGACACAAAAGTAGTTTTACACACGTTTTAGAAAAAACTGGAATCTTTGGAAATCAAAATAAGCCGGCATTCTAGAATAAGATATTTTTCCACTTGGGAAATACTTCAGTTAACAGTCTGGATAACTGCATAGGTTCTTAACAATATATATGTATGTTTTAACTTACATATATCTAAGTATCTCTATTGTTATTAGAGAAGGAAATTCCAATAGTTTATGCTAGTTTGCAACTATAATAAGGGGCAAAAAAGTGACCCTTCACTTGAGTTTTCAGCAGCTATTATATTTTAATACACAAACCTTCTATATTTGAAATCAAATCTGATTTTAGCACTATTGGAAATTCATGTTTCCTTTGAAGGCCAAATAAATGTTTTGCAAGTGCCGATGTTTAATCATTTTACTGTGGCCAGATGAAGATTTTTTTGTGATGATATTTTGTTGATTTTGAAATGCTTTTGTGCTCACAAGACAACATATAAGCATGTATACGTTGCATTATAGGTTATAAAATGAAATAAACTCAAAGATTGGTATTATATAAGATGTGGGTATAGTTAACTAGAACCGTTGACAATCAGTGCCAAAACAGAAGATATTGTATTTATTTTAGATTATATTTATTTTCATATTCATGACATTAAATCAATTTAAAGTCAGATTCTGCTGGTCAGTGTGTTTAAATCATTATTAAGAATTATTATGGAAAATATGATTTTATAATGTTATATAAAATAATTTGGAAGATTTCCCTTTTCAATTCTGCACTCTTTAACATTTCATTCTATTCTTTATGAAAACAAATGTTGTCGCTTTAATCATTTTAGAGTTTACTGTATATTCACATTCATAATGATGAAATACATTTTGGAGATTGTATCGAGCAGAATGTATTGACTTGGTAGGCTTGTGAACCATTGTTCTAGGTTGTTGTTGTTGTATAATGGTGTCTTGCCTTAGACCACTGTCAAACATTGGTGTCCAAATTAAAATAAATCCTTTTCAAAGTGGAATGTTTTTATGATTATTTAATTTTATCAAGACGTTTTGTAACATGAGATAGTCAAAGGTATTCCTTCCTCATTCACAAAGTATATTAAGTTCTATAGTTGTAAGAAAAAGTATGTGAACCCTTTGGAATTAGCTGGTTTTCTGCATTAATTAGTCAAAAAATGGGATCTCAAGTAACACAATGAGCTAGAGTTTACAACACACAAACAACTATTATCTTTCACGTCTTTATTTAACACATACCATCAAACATTCACAGTGATGTGGAAAATTAAGTGAACCCTTGGACTTAATAACTGGTCATTCCTCCTATGGCAGAAACAACTTCAACCAAGTGTTTCAGAAGTACTTTTGGACCATTCTTCAATACAGAACTGCTTCAGCTCAGCCATATTCGAAGCACGTCTTGTTTGAATGGCTCTCTTGACTTATTTCCACAGCATCTATTTTGGGTTAAGGTCTGGGCTCTGACTGGGTCACTCCAAATGGTGGATTTGGTGGAAGTTATTCTGTAGTAGATCTAATTCAATGTTTAGGGTCATTGTCCTGCTGCATCACCCGACTTCTACTGAGCCTCAGCTGCTGAACAACCACCCTGACATTATACTGTAGGATATCTTCATAACCTTGGGAATACATTTTTCCCTCAATGATGGCAAGTGTTTGGCAGAGATGTTAACCTTCATCCTTCTCCTTCAAGTCTTTTGATGGCACTTTAGGGCTCTTTTTACCTCATTGAGCATTCTGCGGTGTGCCCTTTGAGTTATCTTGGCTGGACGGCCACTTCTAGGGAGAGTAGCCACAGTACTAAATTGTCTCCATTTATAGACAGTTTGTCTAACTGTGGACAGATGAAGCTATTAAGCTCTTTGAGATAACTTTTTAACCCTTTCCAGCTTTATGCAAAGCAACAATGCTTGATTGTAAGTCTTCTGACATCTCTTTTTTGTGAGACATGGTTCACGTCAACAGATGCGTCTTGTAAATAGCAACCTCAAAATTTGTAGTGCTTTTTATAAGTCAAGGTAGCTCTAACCCACACCTCCAATCTCGTTTCATTATTTGGATGCCAGGTTTGCCAACTCTTGACTAATTAGGTTTGTTGACCTCATTGACCTAGGGGTTCACATAATTTTTACAACCAACCTGAATGTTTGAATGATGTATTCAGATTTTAAGACAAGTGCAGGTGATTTCAAAGTTCACATACTTTGTTTAAAAAAATAATTTTATCTGCGTATTCACAGAAATCAAACAAATGAGATGAGTTTTCACCTCTGCTGTGATAAAGTATTTCATTTTATGTGTACATGCTAAGGCTAATTTCATTCTAATATATTAAATACATCAAATTAAATAATATTAAAAAAAATTTATTAAAATGTAAATTTTTTTGTCTCCTTGGTAACCAAGTACACTAACTTTTGATAAAATGTTATTAGTGGCAAAATTGTTGGTTGTGATGAAAATGGAGACAATGAGAAGCTGAGAATTATGTAAATGTGCAAGTAATTTCCAAATAATACAGTCAATTACAATGTTTGTTATTAATTCACTCTTTGTTTAGATATCATAGTTTTAAATATACACATTTTTCATATTTCAAGAATGAAAGTCTGGGTCTGGAACAAGTTTATAAGTGCCGTTTATAAGCGCAAATGGCACAAACATGTTTAAAAATTCTAAATTGTATGCAATAAAATTTTGTTCAGAATGTTATTTGTTTAAAGCTGCAACTGTCCTGAACTGCTCAACGGAATAGAACCTTTATTCTCAAAGTCAAACCATGACTTGCTCATTGAGTGAATTAAACCCATCAATCAGCAGTGTTATAATACAGGGTTTGCCTCATGTCACATAACGAAATCAATGTAAGTTATGCCACTCTGTGTTACATAATAATATTTCTTTGGGAGATTGATAAGAAAAACAACCTGAACATAACAACTGCTATCAAGTTTTTTTGTTGATATAAGCATGTGGCTGTATTAGTGTTTAGCATTTCTGATGCAATACTTGGATTAAGAGGTGTGGTATTATTAAGCTGTGTCATTGTGTTGGAGTATTGTGTCTAAACTGCTGTCTCACCCTGACAGTGTACAGAACATTCCTAGCCTGTTTTAAACTTCTTAATATACAGGGTTGGGAGGGTTACTTTTTTAAAATGTATTCCACTACAGATTACAGAATACATGCTGTAAAATGTAATTTGTATCGTGTTCCGTTAGATTACTCAAGGTTAGTAATGTAATCTAAATACTTTGGATTACTTCTTCAGCACTGGGAGATTTTTTTCCAATTGTTTTGACTATAAAAACTCTACCAGTACAGTAAGACAAAATACACATGTTAAAAATACATTCTCTGAAAAACTGAAATATCTTATGCAGTGTTGTTTCTAAAACAAGATAAATCAAATTGATCTTGTTTTACGGAATTTTAGATATTTTTACAGGAAAACGATATAATAATTATTATCAAGAATATGATTTTTGCCCTAATATCAAAGGTCTTACTAAAAAATTAATTATGATCCAACGTGAATTTTCTTAATAAAAAATATGATCATGTCTGGTAACATGTGCTATGGCTAGAAATAGCATTTTAGCTTAGCATAAAGGTGACAATTTATTTGTATTTCTTCTGCACCAAACTTCAAACTTACTTCTCCGTCTGCTCGTATGAATGTAACACATCATAAGAAAATGTTTCACTGCTGTTCAAATCATCATTTATATGTATAAATGTTTTCAATCTGAAAGAACTAAATATTAAATGAAACATGCAAAGTAATCTCTTCAGTAATCAAAATACTTTTTGAATGTAACTGTATTCTAAATACCAATGATTTAAATTGTAACTGTAGTGGAATACAGTTACTTATATTTTGTATTTTGAATACGTTATCCTGTTACATGTATCCCAACCCTGTTTATAAGTCATTGTGAAGTTAGCACCACATTTGAGGCTGAATTGCTGCAATAATGTGACACAACAGATTGTACAAAACAATTAATAAATACATGCATACATAAATACAAAAATGAACAAATGAACAGTTATGCTGTTGATATAGTATCTTCATTCTAGAAGTGTTGTTACTAGTAAATTACCAAGTAGAAAATATGTGTAGAATATAGATGATACAAATAAAATCAATAAATGTATTTCAAATAAAAAGACCATACAATTATAGTATGCCAACTTATTAACACAATCAATTTTAAATTAAATAAAATTAGATCTCAAAGCACTTTTCACGGTCACATTTTACCTCAAAATCAAAAGAATGATGAAAAAATGAAGAAATAACAATTGTTCATAAATAAGATGTTGATGAAATGTCGCATAATTATAAAACAAATAATAAATGTATGTTTTATAAATTGTGCAGTACATTCATAACGTACATCATAAAAGTGTTGTTGTTTACTACGTTTGCTTCATTTGCATTCCTGTATGAAACTATTGAGTATTATTAAACATTTGGATTACAGTAATGAGAGAGGATTGTGTAATGTGTTTCATTGTCATGAAAATAATGCCACAAGTCAGATTTATCCACCTGGTAAGATATCTTCCGGAAAGAATCCTCTTCCTGCAATTAACCCCATATTACACGTGCTAGTGGGCCGACAGAATGTATTATCTTTGAACTTTGGTTTAATGGACTGAAGACTACATCACGCAAACAGCTCGCTCCAGAAAAGCATTAAGTTATGTAAATATACATTTCCATGTCTAATGTCATTATCTAAGGCTAATGAACTGATTTTATTGACAGTGTTATCTACTTTCCTGTAAATATCAATTGATTTACTCACTGAGAAAATCAAAAGGTAGCCTACTTGAAAAGGACAAACTTAAAGTGACTAACTTCCCCAAAATGCTAAATGTTTTATTTTAAGAGAATTATTGTTATATGTGTTCGAAAACCTGTAATTTATTAACAGAAATGAAACACTTCACCTTGAAGACACACATAACTGATGACTCGGTGATTATGATGCTGCCATATTTGAGGATGCGATGAGGTAATGTTCAGATATTGTTTCATTTACGATTAATATCAACGCTTAAGTAGATTTTAGACAGTAACTTCGCCTCTGTTACGTTTCCTTTTGCAGCGCCGACACATAATTGACATCACAGTTTCTACCTTTGGCCATTTTAATCGGAGGACGCAATGCTTATGACATACATTTTATGCAATTTACCTTTGTTCAAATCACGCCAGGACAGCAGATAAGGAGCTAAACAGGACAAGCCTCTGGGGCATCCATTTGATCTCTCGCATAATTGTGTTCTGGTCGTCACAGAAGCCAACATTCATGTAAAAACAACATTTATGTTTTCAAGGGTTCATAAGTTGCATAAGAGTTGGTTTCCCCTGGATTTTATATTTGTATTAACATACCAAGTTACTTCAAAAGTATGATTGTATTATTGGATTAAAAGTGACATTTACAAACGTTCAAGCCAAATCTACACCCTTGAAATGGTAAATGGTAAATGTTCTGCATTTAATATAGCGCCTTTTTAAACTTAGTGGTATTCAAAATGCTTTACACTGTGTCTCATTCACACATTCACACACCAATGATGGCAGAGCTGCCATAAAAGGCCCTAGCAACATAGGGTTTAGTGTCTTATCCAAAGAAACTTTAGCGTGTGGGCCGGGAATCAAACCACCAACCCTGCGATTAGTGGCCGACCCGCTCTACCACCTGACATTCTACCACCTGAACCACAGCCGCCCCCAATAGTATTATTGTAGATGTAAACAATAAAAATAATAATAAAATAATGTACTCAAATTAGCAAATAAATATGTTAAGGTTTTCTAATTTATGACTGATTCATAGTGACGCATTGTAAAGACAACAATCATAGATCATTTTTCCTTACAAGCTAGAGCATCGAGTTTTACATGTTTGAATGTAGAATTTACTTAATATTTTCAAGTTCACGCTTTCATTTATTCAATATAAAAAGTATATTTTCTGCTATATTTACTTAAAAAAAAAAAAATTCAGTGTACTATGGTACTTTTACCATATAATGTATAACACAGTTTTTGTGTGTGCAAAACTGTAACTAGCTGATTATGTTTTCAAGAGTTGCACAAAAGAGGTTACATAGAACACGGATAATATTTTAATGAGTGACTCCAGCCAGGTCTCCTAAGCAACCAAATTGGCCTGGTTGCTAGGGAGGTTAGAGTCACATGATGTAACCTCCTCGTGGTCACGATAAGTGGTTCTCGCTCTCAATGGGTCGTGTGGTAAATTGTGCGTTGATCGCAGAGAGTAGCATGAGTCTCCACATGCTGTGAGTCTCCGCGGTATCATGTACAATGAGCCACATGATAAGATGCGCGGACTGACGGCCTCAGAAGTGGAGTCAAACTGAGACTTTTCCTCCGCCACCCGGATTGAGGCGAGTAACCGTGCCACCACGAGGAACTACGAAGTAGTGGGAATTGGGCATTCCAATTTGGGAGAAAAAAGGGGATAAAAAAAATGGCTATATGTGTAATAACGTATGTAGTTGCAGCTAGTGATGTCAAGTGTTTATTGCTATCACCAAGGCTGGACTGGCCAATTCGGCCCATTTCGTGACCGATCCACCGTCCCGCTCAGTTCTCCCAATGGCCAGTCCGCCCCTGACCAGCACCAAAGTGTATCAGCCCACCGGGAAAATGCCCGGTATGCCAGATTACAAGTCCGGCCCTGGTTATCACCATAAATTGCATACAAATGGGAGTCCCATGGATTTCATATTCATATTGTAGTATTTACATATACCAAGTTACTTGAAAAAAGTATTATTATTATTATTGGATTATATATATTTAAAAAATAATTCTAATTTAATGGTACTTTTTGGTTTGTGTAGTTGTCTATTAATATGTATTAGTCAAACTGTTGGATGTTATGATGGATGATGATGTTTTCATGTGTTGCTAACATCAGATGTTACGCAAGAGTGTGTGACATGGATTTCATGTCAGGCCTATTTACATGGCACTTTAAACAATAAGATAGTATGGTACATCTCAACAAACATTGTCCTCCTATGCCACTTTTAAACACTTTTTGTCAGTATAGTAATCGTTTATAATATAGGTGTTCAAAATTGTAACTAGCTACAAAACAAAGTGTGCACCGACCTACTCATATATTGATTTTTTAATTGTATTATTATAATTACTATTATTAGTATTCACAATTTTAAATATTTACAACATTATATTTTACTTTCTGTTCGTGTAGTAACCTACAAGTCTTTTAAAGTTGTTTTAACGTGTTGTTATTGCCGTTGCAGTTACGCAAGAGCGCGTGATCTTATGGATCTCGCTAAAGGCGCAATCCCTGATGAGTTTACATCATCCTTGACGTGTAACCACACTGCCCCACAGAGTTTGGGCTGTACCCCCTACACGCCACATGATGGTTTGGTCCTGTCACCTGAGAGGACAAATGAAGGCAGGCTCATGACGCGTGGAGGGCCTCTCCATAAATACTCTCACGTTTCTTGGTGGGCGCGAGTCGTCCTGCGTCTGTCAAGCGAGTGCAGTGATTCGATATACAATACAGAAACTAAAAATGATGAACGGAGACATTAACGGTTACTACAACTCACTTATTGAGGAGGACTGCTTCTTGTTTACATCGGAATCCGTTGGGGAAGGACATCCAGGTAAAAAGTCCAGAGCCAAACTTTTAGTGAAGTTAAAATAACAGCCCATTCTTATTCGCTATTACATAACAGCGCACCTGCTCTGCTGCGCGTTCATTGTTATAATGCGCGGTTCAGGTTTTTTCACTTATATATATTATGTTATATTTAACCATTTCTTTTATTTGCAAATTGCTTGGGTACATATAGTTACAGTCTTGAATTAGTGCGTCTTGAAATCACGATTTTGTACTGATTCTGAAACTGTGCAGTGAGCCGCCTCTTGAGTCAACTGACGAAAAACCGCACGCGAGCGAAGTGACGCGACAAAACTGTATCGCTGCTATTATAATAAACGAAACTGTCAGCTCAAGCGCGCGATGCTGATTGTAATGGGAACTATATAGTTTTCTCGCGCCGCTCGCTCTCGGTGCACGCGTGTAAAAGGTTTAGCACGATTTAAACCGTTCCGTCCAAGGGAGCGTTCACACAAGATGTGTCGCCGTGTTAGCTAAAAACTAGCTAGACAGAACAGAACGGAGGGGTCTTGTGACTAGTTTTTAAAAGTTTAAATATTGTAACCAAATAAAGAGACGCGACGCACCGGCCAAAGACGCACGTAAAGACAAATCTCAGACGGAACGCAATTGCGTTTTCATTGTGAACTGCTCTTATCACAGACTCGAGCTCCATGCATTCAGATTTGCCTTTTTGTTTACCTCTCTCGTGCGCTGTTAGTACATCATAATTTAAAGGCATATTCTGGGTTCAATACAAGTTAAGCTCAATCAAAAGTATTCGTAGCATAATATTGATTACCACAAAAAATATTTTACTTTTCTTAATTAAAAAAAAAAAAGACTAAATCTGGGTTACAGTGAGGTCAATGTCAATGGGGCAATTTCGTTAACGTTAATATGCTGTTTTTGATTTTAGCTTTTTAGGTTTACTGGACATTGTATGACATTAAGTGATAAATGAAAACTATTTATGTAATTATTTTTGAAGACATCCTCACTAAGCAACATTTTTCACAAGTGCCTAAAACCTTTGCACAGTACTGTACATTGGAGTACCATGTAAATATCCTGGTATATGAATATGGTAATCATACAGTAGCATGGTATACTTTAAAGCTGTTTGCAATTCCCAGCTGATACATCACTGTAACATTGCCACGGTACTTTTTTGTAAATCTTGAGAGTATATCATAGATTATATAGTGGCATGTTGTTGTTTGTTTGTCTTTTTTAAGCATTCTGATGAATATTCATCTTTAATTGTACAGATAAGATATGTGACCAGATCAGTGATGCTGTGCTGGATGCTCATCTGAAGCAAGACCCAGATGCAAAAGTAGCTTGTGGTATGGGCACTGATATTTCTGCATGCTTTGTTGCATCTGGCAATTTCTGGCAAAAATCATTGAGCTTGAGCTTGCCTTCGCAGAGGCCTGAGTAGGTTTCATGCTCTTTTTCTAGAAACTGTAGCCAAGACTGGAATGATTTTGCTGGCAGGAGAGGTGACGTCGCATGCGGTGGTAGACTATCAGAAGGTGGTCCGTGACACTATTAAACACATTGGATATGATGACTCATCAAAGGGTTGGTTTGACAATACATACTTTACAGTATACCGCTTCTTCTTACTACTGCAAGCTAACAAACAAATTAACTTAAAATGTCACTGAATGCCATCCCAAATGTGACTTACTTTCTGCTGCATCTCTGTATGTCCTCACAATGCAAGTGGATAGGTTTCAAATCTTTGAAGCTCCAAAAAGCACATAAAGGCAGCATAAAAGTAATCATATGACTTCAGTGGTTTAATCCACGTCTTCTGGAGCGATACAGTTGGTTTTGGGTAAGAACAGACCAAAATGTAACTGCTTTTTCTCTGGCGATCATGATTTTAAGCTCTATTACACTTCCTATAATGCCATCTAGCGCTCTGAACATGTGTCAAACTCTATGAAGTGTAATCGAGCTTGAAATTATGATCATGACATGGCTAGAGACTGCAATGACTAAATGTACAGTGAAAAAGGAATTGTATTTTATTCTGTTCTCACCCAAAACTTTTGAGATCGCTTCAGAAAACATAGATTAAACCTCTGGATTTTTACACTGCATTTATGTGCTTTTTGGAGCTTCAATGTTTTTGACCACATTCACTTGCATTGTATGGACCTACAAAGCTAAGATATTCTTCTAAAAAATCTTCATTTGTGTTCAGCAGAAGAAAGTAAGTCATACACATCTGGGATGGCATGAGGGTAACTGATGAGCGAATACATTTTTTTTTGGGTGAACTATCCCTTTAACTGGTCTCTCTAATCCTCTCTGCTCCACAGGCTTTGATTACAAGACCTGTAATGTTCTGGTGGCTCTGGAACAGCAGTCTCCAGACATCGCCCAGGGTGTTCATTTGGACCGCAATGAAGAGGATGTTGGTGCGGGTGACCAGGTAATTCCGTGCAATGACAAACTATAAATAAGACGAGTAATATCATTTAAATATTGTCATTATTAAAAATATCACATTAACATTTCTACTTCCACGAGACTGAGCTGTTGGATTAGCCACGCCCCCTCTTTCAAAAACCTGCATTCCAAATATACCAAATTATCTTTATTAATAGCAGAAGTGGTTGTTAAGAACAACAGTAGTAAAATAGCGCCCTCAACAGATAACTGTCATGAACAACATGGCATAAAATTGCATTATGCTTCAATAATTCGTTGCAACTTCAATACTATGAAAACGCACAAAATGATTGACAGGCAGAAAGCCATTGTCCACAGACAAATTTTTATTTGCTGTTTACAGAGTCTAGAGTTGTCACAGAGACCAGAGAAATATCTCGGGACACTTATTTCATTAATATCTTTCAGGGAGTATGACAATTTTTATATGCCTTCAATGAAAAAAATAGCTTCTAGCACCTTTTTAATATTCTATCTTTTTTATGTCTGTAAAGTCTAAAACCTTCTGTGTACGTTTCAGTCATTTAAATTGTTGTGATCTTATTTCAGGGTCTAATGTTTGGCTATGCCACTGATGAAACAGAAGAATGTATGCCACTCACCATTGTCCTCGCCCACAAACTCAATGCCAAGATGGCTGAACTGCGCCGTAATGGCACCCTGCCCTGGCTCCGCCCAGACTCCAAGACCCAGGTGTGCTAAACCACAAAAATACAAACGCTTTTGATGGCACTTTTATTTTTATTTTTTTATTTACAAACTGGGTAACTATCATTTCTTATTTTTAAATACCCAAAGTATTCCAACATACTGGACTTCTACCCCACCAAATATGTGGGGAAAATAAAGTTCTGATATTTCATTTGCTGCTCTGAATGAAAAGCTTTATTTTATCAAATAAATAATCCCAGTGGCATATCCCAGTCGCGGCTCGTTCTGCATAACATGGCGGCCCGGCCCACTGATAATAGTCCCTGTCTCCCTATGGCCAGTCCGCCCCTGCTTCTGACAATGCAACACAATGAAACGTCTGTCTCTCCACGTTTAAACAGGTTACTGTGCAGTACAGACAGGACCGTGGTGCCATGCTGCCAGTCCGTGTCCATACTATTGTGGTATCTGTACAGCACGATGAAGACATCTGTTTGGATGAGATGCGTGATGCGCTTAAAGATAAAGTAATTAAATCTGTGGTTCCCAGTATGTATCTAGATGACGATACCATCTACCACTTACAGCCCAGTGGACGCTTTGTCATTGGAGGCCCTCAGGTAATTACCATATTTGCATTTGCTGGTGACTTACAATGACATCAAGACTGTTTTTTGTGATTTTAAATAGCAAGGCGATTGTGGCACATAAATCTTTTCTTTTATAGTTTTTTCCTTAACATTGTGCTCGAATTAATGTAATCATCTTCTTCAATAAGGGTGATGCTGGCCTGACTGGTCGTAAGATTATTGTCGATACCTATGGAGGCTGGGGCGCCCATGGTGGAGGAGCATTTTCTGGAAAGGACTACACTAAAGTGGACCGATCGGCTGCGTACGCTGCCCGCTGGGTGGCCAAATCTCTTGTAAAGGCTAAACTCTGCAAGCGTGTTCTTGTGCAGGTAAGATTTGCGGATATTTAGCATTTATGCAGTGGAAGTACGAATTATTGATGTGCAAAACTGATAATTTTTTAAATATTTATTAGCTATGTTTCCATCCAATTATTATCAAAATATTGACATTAATTGATTCAAAAAAATTTAATATCACGAAAGCAATTTGCAAATAAAATCTTTAAAGCATTTAAGAGAACAAAATTGTCACTTCTAGGCAGTGTTGGGTAATTTACTCAAAGTTATTAATTACTAAATGCTTCTCTAATATTCTAATGAGGTAATATATGGATTACTTAATTGGATTATTATTGACGTTATATTTAAGTTACATTCTATAACACATTTCACACAAAAGTTAATTTTTCCACTCAACGAATGTAAATAATCTCCTATGTACACTTTGCACTCCGCCATGTAGTGCAAGAATGTTTAAAGTGTAGTATCGTCCCAAATGGAACACTTAAGGTTTTTTATTCGCCATTGAACAGCTGTCGGAAGTGATGTTTCAAATGCAATTTGATGTGTTGCTGCTAGCTTTAGCGCATTAGCTAACCTCAGTTCAACACATATATCTAAAACAACATGCATATTCACACAGTGTGTGGTGATGTGTAAGCGTTTAACTTGCATTTGTAAGGTGCTGGCTTCAGTGAAGTTTTGCTAGTTGCTACATTTCTCCATTATTTACAATTGTTTTGTCAGAGCAGCACTGCAGCCACATAACTCTGCCTCTTTTGCTACGTATGGCAAGAGCCGAGTGCATGAAGTGTCCACCATTCCCAAATCTGTTTTGACAGTTGAAGAAGTAATCCATCTGAGTACTCAAAGTACACTTCTTTTTGATGCATGTTCAGTGTTATTATACATTAGGGCTGTTGATTTAATGCGTTAATTCAGTGCGAATAATTATATAATAAATAATGCGTCAGAAAAATTAACACAATCACGTCCCTGGACTGTGATGAGGAATATTCCTACCATCGGCGCAAGTTTGAAGTACCACCTGTTTTCTCCAGTGGGCAGTAAGTGAAACTCCAGCTGTAGAGAACAAACATCACTCAACAGCATCAGAAATGTGTTCAAACAATTAGAGCACAAATCCAAACGCAGGGATCTCAAGACGTGTATTTCTGAGTTTCAAACTATGTTTAACTTGACACAGCGACCTAAAAAACGGTATGGTTATGATGCGACGCAACCAAAGTATGATGCTCCAAAAGTGTCCATCTGACGCATGTGTTAATTGAACAAAAGCCTTTAAAATAAATCTGGGACTGATTGACAAATTCAGTGGCAAAATGTATTCCTGTGAACTGTAGCCCAATGATTGGCTTATGTTCAATAATATGGAAATAAACCATATATTGGATATATACACTTTATGTACGGTCTCATCAATGTTTTATTCATCTGCTACAATCATTTTATGCACTTTAATTATCTTAATTATAATTAATATTTTATTTTTAATTATTTAAATATAATTATTTAATCATATATAAAATTATTGTTATTTGAGGGGCTTTCTCTGCAAATATTTATATATGCAATATTTTTTTTTTAATTTATGTATTTCTTTTAAAAGTTAAAAAAATTTTTTTATTTGATTAATTAATTGGCATGCCATATAATTTATTCGATTTAAAAATTAATATGATTGACAGCTATAGTTAACATACTACTGGCAGAGCCTTAATCGCAGCGCGATTACATACAAAGTCAATGCAAAGATGTGAATAAACTCGAATTGGCGACGGGCGGCGTGAATGAAACGAATGACGCGACTCGAACACACGAAGTCGCTTCATTTGCGTAGATATTAGTATGCTGCGTTGTCGTGAAAGCCTATCAGCATTGAGATGGTCCGGATGTCACTGAAGTACTGACGTAGTAGCAGAAGAAATCTGGAAAAATGAATGAAATTTTTTTTGTAGCGGTGTGTGGACACCCGGAATTGTATGACACAACATCATACATGTACGGAGACCGGAACAAAAAAAAGACATCACAAAAGTGAGCGAGGAAGTTGGACTAAAAAGTTCTGAAAATATGCCCGTCTACTTGATTCCAGCTATTGGTTGTACTTTACTATGAACCAAGTCGTAGAAGCCCCTCCTCCTGGAGTTTAAACACCAATTTCTAATCAAGCGGTCAAACACGCGCCAGCAATGCGAGGTGAAAATTGTCGTCACGTTGTACGTGAACGCACCATTAGACTCTAAAATGACGTTGCATAGTGCAGAAGTGTGCGGTTTGGGACTAACTGAAAATAATGATGTCTATACATACCTTTCAGTTGTTAAAGCAAACAGATGTACGTATGAACATAATTCATGTTTTCAATGTATTCAACATAAATATTATTTAGAAATATGTGTAACCTAAGTAATTTAATTCTCTTTAATTTGAAAGTCATTAACTTTAATATAATTACAAGAATTACAAATGTGAAGCATTGCACTACTTTTTTTTCTTGTTTTTCCTAAAAAGTAGATTACAATAACTAATTTATTTGTAATCCGATTACACCCAACAATGCTTCCAGAGGAATTGACACCAATAAAACCTCCATTTATATTTTGTCACATAACTTGTTACGGCAAAGTCACATGACTTTTTTGATGCACATTTGTGTTTCCATCAGATAAGCAAGCGTGCACATTTTGGAGAATTTGTTATGACTTGATATTGCAAAATTTGCATAAAAATACAAGGATGGATACATGCATAGTTATTCATTTATTTATATTTAGTTAAAATATAAATAAAATGATTTTTAATATCATTATAAATGAGTGTGCTGTGACATGCATGACATATGCTGTTTGCCTTCATTGTGTTACAGGTTTCATATGCCATTGGAGTGGCCCATCCTCTTTCCATTTCCATCTTCCACTATGGCACATCCCAAAAGAGTGAGCAGGAACTGCTTAAGATTGTCAAGAAGAATTTTGATCTTCGTCCAGGAGTCATTGTGAGGTAACATCTACTCCCTCCTCACTCTTTTTGTAGTGCTGCTTTTGTGATTGAAGCATTTCTTATTTCTTCCAGCTTTATCTTAACTTTTCACATAGTGAAGTGAACCATTCCTGCTTCTTCTGCTTTTGTCTGTGCTTCCCTGTTATTTTGGGGGTTTTGCATCACTCTGATTCTTTGAGACAGAAGATAATAGCACAAGCAAACTCATTTAAGATACTCAGCTTTGAAAGTAATGTCTCAGAGTCCCATATGCTATTATAAATGCCTAACCTTGGCATCCCTGTGGTCAAGCAACTTCTAGTGATCGGTTCTGTCTAAACCCGAGTCAGACGGTTGCCTAGGTAGGCATTAAAGGCACACAAACGTAATGAAAAACCTGTTCCAAACAGTAGACAGCCTTTTAAATTATGCTTCCTTATAAGAAACCGAGGCGGTGTTTGGCCAAAATTCAAGGCACCATCGCATGTTTTCATTATGGTGACATTTTTTCCCAAAATGGTTGATGGATGTCAATTTTGAAATAAAACTATTTTATTCAGTACTGAAAATAATCCATAGAAAATTGCAAAAAAAAAAAAAAAATGTTTTCACTCGATAATTGTCCGTATCAGTAGTTTTTACCTTATTAGAGTATCGAGTCCTTAGCATAGCAACATGCGAACGTCAAACAGTAGTGGAGTTTTTAACGTGCCACATCATCTCGCGCACAGTTCATGACTTGTAAATGTTATCATCAGCACCGTATGCACAGGCGGTCTGCATACAGCCCAGTTTTTCCAGACACATGGGCAGTCCATTGACGCTAACACCTGGCATTAACTGTACTATAGTGAATCACAAAGCAGCTTAGTGGGCATCCATCAAATGCGTTGGACGGGCTGCCGGTCAAAAGGTACACTTCTAGAGCGCTCTGGTATGTGGAAAACAAAGTTTTGGGAATGCCCAATGCGCTGTAAGTCCTTATGGTGGTGTACTGACTCAGTCCAGGTGGCCGAAGATTAATCTAATTTGTCTCCGCGTTTGAGACTGTCAATCCGTCCATCTTATCACGTGGCTTGTTGAGCGCATTGCCATGGAGACATGGCTCATGTGGAGGCTTCACGCTATTCTTTGCGGCATCCACGCACAACTCACCACACGCCCCACTGAGGGCGAGAACCACATTATAGCGGCCACGAGGAGGTTACCCCATGTGACTCTACCCTCACTAGCAAGGGGGCCAATTTTGGTTGCTTGGGAGACCTGGCTGGAGTCACTCAGCATGCCATGGATTCGAACTCACGACTCCAGGGGTGGTAGTCAGCATCTTTACTCGCTGAGCTACCCAGGCCCCCTAGCCTTTAGTCTTATCAGAGATGCGATTTGCTGCCTTGGAAAATGGCTGCCTGTGTAGAAAATAGGCTCACTGGTGTTCAGAACAGAGCCACTGTGTTTGCTCTGAGCATTTCACTGTTGGGGTACAACCAATTCACAATGTAGCTAGCTAGTGTTTGCTTTTATACTTGCTTTCTATTTCACTCTGCAGTTTTCTTCTTCCTTAGTGTGTCACGGTAAGTCACTGCTTGATCTTCTCTGGCTGCTTTGTGTAACCACATTCTTGAAGTATCATTTACATGCTTTATTGAATGCAGTCTTTTATTTTGGTGAGTCCGTAACCCATAGCCACTGTGTTTTAGGGAGCTGGAGCTGAAGAAGCCCATATATCAGAAGACTGCGTCTTACGGCCACTTTGGCCGTGACTCTTTCCCCTGGGAATTGCCCAAAAAGCTGCACTACTAAACCATATCTCAAGCTTTTCCTCTCAAGGCCTGTATACTACAAAGATGCCCACATGGCTTAAGGGGGATAAGTATTATTCTTGTAAATGAGTCCTGCTGGTTTAGGTGCCAATCCTATTTAAGTAGTCACCCTCACATTATTCATTATCCTGCCAAATCTCATCATCCATTTACACACTCTATTTTCAAATCTCAGCGTAGTCTTTGATTTTTGTTTTTCAAAGGTAATTATGGTTCATTAGCATTAGGGCAAAGCAAATGTAATACTTGGATTAATATATTATTTTCAAATGTAGAAATTGTGAACTGGTTGGCCAATATTAACTAAGGCAGCAGGTTTTACACCGTTATGTCCAGCCCTTCAACACTGTATTATAGCATTCCCTATCACTTTTTGTACTTTTAAACAATGTGCATTATTTATTTGTGGTGTCAAATATGCATATGTGTCAATCTGTAATCTGTAGGTCAACTGTTGGGAAGAACAGTTACACTGCATGTTGCTGTTTAACTGATTGACAAGTTACTTTTCTTCTCTAGTATACTGTGGTTCCAAAGTGTCGTACAGAAAAACTTTGGGGACAGCCACAAAGAAGTAACTGATTGCTGCAGTGCCTGGGTATGCAGTGCCATCTGTTGTGGCCAGTAATATTGCATTCATAGATGCTTCTTTTCTCTTTCCTCCCTTGAACAGAGAGAATGCAAATTTTGGCTGGTGTTGTACAGAGAAACTAGCCTTGTTTACACGCGCTCTCTCGTTCTTTCTACCTTACGTGATTTTTCTTTTAATTTATGTTTAACAATAAAAAGTTTTCCTATATGTCTTTTGGATGTCTTTTTTCTCATATTAGTACGTAATGATCTTTTATTTACCTTCAGGAATTATATTTGAAGGCCGTATAATCAAACATAACTAAAATAGGAGTGGTGGTGGCGGCTTAGTGGGCTAAAGCACATAACTGGTAATCAGAAGGTTGCTGGTTCGGTCCCCACAGCCACCACATTGTGTCTTTGAGCAAGGCACTCAACTCCAGGGGGATTGTCCCTGTAATAGGTGCACTGTAAGTCGCTTTGGATAAAAGCATCTGCCAAATATGTAAATATAAAATAATAGATTCAAACAAATAGTCACAATTGTCAAATGTCTATTATATACAATGGAGTGAGATAACAATTTAACAGGTTTGGGAACTCCTTGTGGTTCATATGTTTTCTGAATGAATTTTATTTATTTATTTTTGCATTATGTGCTCTGAATGCTCTATAACTGGGTCTGAAAATTCCTCTTCATGCAGATTTATCACTGCAAATGTTAATTATGCTAAATACAAAATCTACAATAATACTACTGATATGACATATTATTGACTCATATTTAATGTTAACATGAAGTACATTCCAGTGCGATGGTCCGCTTTTATATTTTCTTTCTATAGGTAATTTTCAGTGCATAATTTGTTTGGGTTCGACTTGCACAGTTAGCCAAAAGCAAGGGCGCCGTTAGAATTTGTGGGGCCCCTGACAACTTTGTATTGTACTCTGGGCCATATATCTTATTGCAGTCGGTGACAACAGTCCCTTAGAGGGCTATATGTATTAATAAATTATCCTAAATATATATTTCAGTTTGTCATTTTATTAAAGGGATAGTTCACCCAAAAATGAAATGTATTGATTTGTTTATATATATTCTCATCCTCATGCCATCCCAGATGTGTATGACTTTCTTTCTTCTGTAGAACACAGATGAAGGTTTTATAAGAATATTTCAGTTCTGTAGGTCCATAAAATGCAATTAAGGCCCTAAAAGCAAACGACGGCAGCATAAAAGTAATCCATAAGACTCCAGTGGTTAAATCAATGTCTTCAGAAGTGATATGAGGGATCTGGGTGAGAAACGATCAAAATGTAAGTATTTTTTTTTACTCAAAATCTCCATTTTCACTATTATTTCTGAAAGCAACATGTGGTACCTTTAACATTTGAAAGTGAAAGTGGAGATTTAGAGTAAAAAAAGGACTCGTTTTGATCCGTTTTGGATTACATTTATGCTTTTAGGTTCTTCAAAGTTCTGGCCACCATTCACTTGCATTTTATGGACCTACAGAGCTGAAATATTCTAAAAATCTTTGTTCAGAAGAAGAAAGTCATACACATCTGGGATGGCATGAGGGTGAGTAAATGATATGAGAACTATCCCTTTATGGTATTTTTATGGTATTAAAAGCAGACATGTAAAATAGCTTTTTTGACAGTAAGGTCTAGTCTACAGAAAATGGCTTAAAAAAAACCTTTAGAAACATTCACTGGAGACAAAAAAGTGTATTAAACTCCCAATGTACTGCATGTACTTTTTACATGAAGACACCTGACCTATAGTGTGTGTTGCCTGTGCACACTGTTGAGTTTTATCTGTAGGCTATGACATCATCATCTGTTAGTAGTCCAGCTAAAATTAAGTGTTTATACATGTCCAAATTTCTGGATATGATATAGACAATTTTTTTCCCAAAAGCACTTAATTCATTTATCTAATTTACTCAGATTTTAATATATTTATATTATCCAATTGTTTAATATAAGGGTTAATACTATTAACTGAATTATACACTATTGCTAGATGATTTAACATTTTCTTTTAACTCAATGTTGATCAAATAGTTGACACATACAAGCAGTACTGAAACATCATTTTCATATCTTGCTCTTTAGTACTACAGTTTACAGTTACACTGTACCAGTGTGCCACCATAAAGAGCATGCATACTCAAGTTACGTCTACTTTGCTAAATTTGCAAACTTAAATATCAATCACTGGACATGCTCCGCTGCCAAAAGAACACACCCCTGGTGTGTATCAATTGCATATATTTTTGTCTTGCATCAAATGAATGACTTGTACAGTAGTAAAATCTGCTGACTGAGGTGTGATGCTATATTTCCCATGTTATCACTTTTACTACATGTACACTGGTGGGCAAAAGTTAGGAATAATGTACAGATTTGGCTGTTTCGGGGAGAAATTGGTACTTTAATTCACAGACAGAAAAACAGACATTGGATGACAGATAATTGGAACAGAGTGTTATGGATCTTGACCCCATTGAGCATTTGTGGGATCAGCTAGACTATAAGGTGTGTGAGAAGTGCCCGACAAGACAGTCACATCTATGGCAAGTGCTACAGGAAGTGTGGGGTGAAATGTCATCTGAGTATCTGGACAAACTGACAGCTAGAATGCCAAAGATCTGCAAAGCTGTCATTGATGCATGTGGATGATTTTTTTGATGAGAAGACTTTGTAGTTTAAGAAGTTCTGAAAACATTTTTCAAATTGTAATAGTAATTTTACAGGTTTGTAATGTCCTGACTATTCATTGTGATCAGTTGAATGCCACTTTGGTGAATAAAAGCACCAATTTCTTTCCATAAGATAAAAATATGTACATTATTCCAAACCTTTGGCCGCCAGTGTGTCAACAAAATTAAAGGTAAGATCATAAACTGCAACACAACGTTTTCATCACCACTTCCAATTTTTCCACTTTCTGTTTTTAAGTTATATAATTTCCCTGCGTTATCGCTTATTCCAGTGACAACCTGTAGAACTTTGCAAATGGAAAAACCTGCTGACCTCAATAATACCTCCATTTGGATGGTTCACACACTGGCCATTATTGCATCATCCACACAGTTTTCAAAGTGCCTGAAGCCACATGACAGAGGAACTGGATAAGAGCTTACAGAACCAGTCATTCACAGCATTATAACTTCAGATGTCAAAACCTGACATCTTTTTATTACTTAAGTTCTCCGATGACAATTCTAAAAATTTCCTGTGACCATAAAATGCAACTTGCATATATTGCAAAAACCTTGCTCGGAAATTGTTTTGCAATTACTTTATACATCCAATAATTTTTTTGATTAGTTGGTAAAAAATCTCCTAGTTTAATGATTCTCAACCAGGGGGCCAGGACAAAATTTCAAGGGAGGCAAAACCTCCTTTTGGATATACATTTTGGGATATTCTCATTTGGAAAAACGACCAATACATAACTTACACATTTTGTTTGTTTTTAATTCTAATAATGCAAAAGGCTTTCTGTTAAGGTTAGGTTTAGGGTTTGGGCTAGTAATATTTAGCTTTATATAAAAACAATAGAAGTCAATGCTATTTCCTCATTTAGATAGCTGATAAAACGTGTGTGTGTGTGTGTGTGTGTGTGTGTGTGTGTGTGTGTGTGTGTGTGTGTGTGTGTGTGTGTGTGTGTGTGTGTGTGTGTGTGTGTGTGTGAGTGACTGAGAAGTTTTCCTGATTTTGTTCCATTCATACATGTTTGACTCACTGGTTCTATGAAAGGATTAATATGGGAATATAATGTGTTCTGCAAACTACCGTAAGACTAGACAAGACAAGCTGATTAGCCGTTTCCAAATACAAATGACCTTCTTTGCGCCTCAGACTCAACAAATTTAAAATAAACGTAATTAATACGCCAAAACAAGGACTGTAAAAATTACAATGCTATAGTTGCTGATCGCTGACTGTTACACCTTTCTTTCATTTAACAGGAGAGTAGACAGACAAGAAGGTAGGTGGTGGAATTTCAGTAAAAAATAAATAAATAAACAAATATTACTGGATCAATAGAATGGCCAATATAATGAACGGATATGGTTCAGACATTTACTGTTAAAGGTTTCCATCTTGTAAGAAGCTTCACGCTGTTTGGCTCCATTTTGAGTAAATAGGTTAAAAATAGGGGTCAAATAGCGGAGTTATTTTTGCACTTGGTGTAGTGTGTAAAGACGACCTTGAAGACTTTCTATCAAACGGACATCCCGAGTATGATTCTCCCTTTTGTCCCACTTTTTCCACATGTTTATGAATGTTTATAATTCTGAATGTGGTTCAGAGATTTTCTGAAAAACCATGAAAACCAACTGTAAGGCATCCAAGTAAGGCATCAGTGTCACATTTTCAGGAATGTTCACTATGTAGACTCAACAGCTTATGGGCTTCCATATGCTTTTTGGTTTCCCGCCTCAACCATAACATGGAGCGATGGGGTGTATAATGAGTACAGCAGTGAGATAGACAAGTTCATTTAAGAGCATCCAAGCATAGGTCAGGATGCCATCATAGCACTGCATGACGTGGATACTGTTAGTTGCATGAAGTGTGCAGGACAGTATATTCAGAGCAGGTTTTATTTATTTATTTATACTATTTATATTTGCCTACAAAACTAGTTACAAGTATTTAAGCATAAGACTTTAGATGAAAAAGAAATTGTAACTTGAGTAACATAAATTCAGTCAAATTTTTCCAAACTTTTGACTGGTAGTGTACAGGAGATAAGTCATTTGTTTAAATGTCATGCTCCCTTACACTTAAATAAAGGACTATTTTAATAGTACTATTATTCACACACACACACACACACACACACACACACACACACACACACACACACACACACACACACACACACACACACACACACACACACACACACACACACACAAAATACAAATAAATAGATCAAAACTACACGACAGTCTTTTATGCCTGCAGGATATGCCACTTAAATAGAGTGTGAACGCACCACATCATATACAGTATTTGTATCACATGTTAAAAATAAACCCTTCAAAATCCTAACATAGACACACGTGCAAGGGTGTGTACATATTTAGACTCCCAGTTCTAGTTGGTGTCTGAGCATCCAATCAGGATGCAGTTAGATGGGTAAGGTCTGTGGGTGGAGCTTGGATTCATGGGAACATGGACATTTGTGTTCTCTCACACTGGGGCTCACATGAGGGGGCGAGCACACTCGCAGATAGAAGGGGATTTTGGATCCAATGGCATACCCTCATTGCATTGAAGGGCCTCTTTAGCCTGGGGAAATGGCCCCTGCAATGAAGCACTATTATGTAATCGGCACTGAAGACATTCAAATGAAGTGCCTCTGCGTCATCATACCTTTAGAAGTACAGTATACACACTGGTGTGTATGATCACAATTTTAGAGAGTAATTAGGCATGTGGTTGTCTCTTCATCAGACCGGGAGGGGAATGTCAGAAGTTTCTGAGGGGGGCACAAGGAAAGTCTAAGGGGTAATGCCCCCCCATGACCTCTTACATTCCAGACCATACTGTTGTTCGTTTTTAAATAAAGAAATTGGTATTATTTAATTGCTTTAAACAAACGTTGCAATTCTGCTATGCTGGGTCACTCTGGGTTATCTAACTTGCTGGTAAATCACTTAACAGATCTAAAAGTTAATGTTAAAACCTGAGAAATATCATGGCTATTTTTCTCAGATGTTCCATTCTTAAAGGGTTAGTTCACAATTCTCTCATAACTTGCTCACATCATGCCATCCCAGATGTGTATGACTTTCTTTCTTCTGCAGAACACAAATGAAGATTTTTAGAAGAATATCTCAGCTCTGTTGGTCCATACAATGCAAGTGAATGGTGACCAATACTTTGAAGCTCTAAAAATGACAAAAGTCAGCATAAACATAATCCATCATACTCCAGTGGTTTAATCAATGTCTTCTGAAGCAATCCAGTTGGTATTTCTTGAGAGCAGACCAAAATGTAACTCCTTTTTCACAGTACATCTTGACAGAAGTCTCCTTGGCAATCATTATTTCAAGCTTGATTATACTTCTAGCGCTCTGCACATGAAGTGATCCAGTTTTTTGGGGGTTAGAACAGACCAAAATAACTTTTTCTTTGTACATCTTGAAAGCAGTCTCCTTGCTTGACATTCATGATTTCAAGCTTGATTACACATCCTAGAGCGCCATCTAGCGATCTGTGCATGCGTCAAGCACTAGGAGCTGTAATCGAGCTTGAAATTATGATCATGGCTAGAGACTGCAATGGCAAGATGTACAGTGAAAAATTTGTTACATTTTGGTCTGTTCTCACCCAAAACCAACTGAATATCTTCAGAAGACTTGGATTGAACCACTGGCGTCGAACTTTTATGCTGACTTTGTCTATTTTTTTGAGCTTCGAAGTCTTGATCACATTTAACTTTTCAGTCTGCTGAGTAGAATCTGAACTAGTGATGAGCCCAATTCACGAGTCGGTTCTTCTCAGCGAATTGGCCAAACAGGTTAGCAAAAAGGTCTGAATCGATTGGCTATTCAGTCCTTTTATTTTGGACTGCTATGTCACTGAATAATCTGCAGCAGCTTCTCACTCATTAAAAGAGCATCGGGATATTTTAAAAATGGAAAACAACCTAATCGCTGGATGAAGTGGATATTTACCTACAGTCAACAAAAGACTGCTTTTTTGAGAAGTAACTTCCATTGGTGCTGTGTCTTGTTAATAAGGGGCTGTTCACACCCAACATGTTACTGCGTCCACCCATTCAGTTGTTTTTCTATGTAAACATGCTAAACGAATGTCTTTGACCGCTGCATTATGTATCGCTGTGTTTTTGGCGTCTCGTTTAGGAGCACCACCATTTTTTTAAAAGTACTTTTGTCAAGTTGAAAAGAACATCAACTGTTAAAACGTGTCTCGAGACACTTGTGTTATACTTTTTTCCCTGATAGCACACGTACAACACCCAGACGTCTATTTGATGTGTGAGTTTACATCAAACTCACATTTTCTCTTCTGCAATTCGTCTATAAGACGTATGTAAATAAGTATGTCTCGGATGTCTTTTGCAAATGTCTTTGAGACGTTCATGATTTAGAATGATTGTAAATCTGGTCTTTTTAAGATGTTCAGCAGATGTTAGATGCTTTCCAGATGAAAAGATGTAAAACAGACATCTCGGAGACATACGTGTGCTATCTGGAAACAGATTGCAGTGCTCTAATGCTCCTCATCTGCCGACTGGTGGTCATAGTTTTGATGAATGAAACAGAAGCTGCTAAAAAACTAAATAATTTATAGACATGATGATGTAAATGGTGCACATACTGCAATCGTCTGTATGTATGCGAGAATGAACAATTCATACTCTAATCTGAACCAAAATGAAATATTGGCATCAGTACAGTACTGTAGAACAAATTCAAAAATCTAAATGTATAAAATGTATACAAAAAAGTTGAAAAGAAAGAACATACAGTTTGAACAATGAGTTCTCACTATGGAAGAGCAACATCAGCACCAACAGAGAACAACATAATATATTCAATATACAATGTGACCATGAGCCTCGAAATATAAACACATTATTACCATTTCTTCAGCCGTGAAAATATTTACGATAACAATAATGGGTAAAAAGATCAGAGCAACGAGGTCCTGATTAGCATCTGAACTTCAACCATTACTAGTAGCATCTAGACATACATTTAGTCCAGCACTAACCATCACTTCTTTTTACAGATGTAAAAAGGACCACGCTGTTAAGTTGGCGTCTCTGCGTACAACAATCCATGCACCAGACTCACACTTTTAACATTTGCCCAAAGTGAGAATTGACAAATGGATCTCTACTTCCAGGTCAATGTTTTCCATATTTATTGCTTAACAGTTTCTCTATAAGCGTCTTTTCTTTTGAGTTTAGAGTCCGCTCTCTTTTATGAAATACAACGGCATGTTAGGCTACATGGCATGTCCAAGACATCTTCAAATGCTGCATGCTTGGTGCTGTCATACAGAAGTGTATTTGCAGTTCAGTCTCAATTCTGGCTCAACAACGTCTCAGTGCCTTTTAGGGTCTTGCCCTTTAATCTCCACTCTCATTCAAAACAGCCACCCACTGCATCTCAGCATTTGTCGCACCGCTTGCCCATTTCATGTCCCACACGAGCCAACAGCGCCGCCCTCATGGCTGAGTCCAGGACATTCTTCTCTGCCACTCGTTCCACAATTGCTTCAGGCTTATCCTCCTGGTTGGAATGAAAATAAAATGAATATTCTATTTTTATTTTACTACGTTTCTACTAGGGCTGGGTAAAAATAGCCATTTTGAAAGATACTGATAGCGACTTTTAAAATCCCATGATCGATCTATTACTCTATGCGCAACCCTCAAGATTTCAAATAAATCTATGTGCTTCACTATGTGACTAGATAAGCCTGGGATTAGCCACTAGTAATAGCGCCGGTAAAGATAATGGAGTCTTATACCTATCAAACACACTGTAAAAATAACCCGTTATCCCTATAATTGGCATGTTGGTAAAAAGCCAGTGAATCTGCACTGTCCAGCCTGTGAACCCTTTATCTCATTGTTTCTAAAGTTCCCCAAGTGTCTGAAGTGGATGCTGGTCATTGAGAAGACACCAACTGGCTGTTGCGTTTGAACTGATACATGAGAAACAAACGAGCATGATTTCAAGTGTGTACTGTAGGAATACTGGCTTGCTAAATTAACCAGTTCTGTTGTATTTTGCCAGATATTCAAGTCAGTTTATTCTAATAATCCCAGATACACTATATGCACACGTTTAATACTTACCTCATAATTAATCAGCACAGCTAAATAGCATACGTTTTCTGATGGGTCAGTTACACGTGACAGCAGTGTGTAAATGCAGTCGACACTCACATCTCTGTGATTTATCCAGACATCGCTTAACCCGTGCGAATCAACGGTAAACCTTACAGACATCTGTGAAGCCTAATAAAATTATTTTACTTTACAGACGTATGTACGGGAATCTAATCTGTGTTTTGAACTCTGCGCTCTCACCTCACTGTAGTCTGTTGTTGGAATCAGCCCCGGTAACCATCAGCTTGTGAATCACACCGAATTTAAACACTGCCTCATTTCTGATATCCACTCTTGGACATAACACAGCGGACAACACCAGATTTTTGCATGTACAAGCACACGCATATTAAAGGTGCACTCAGTAACTTTTTGTTTGTTATCTTGGACTAACGCTGACACCTAGTGGTGTGGATGCAGCATCATTCAAAGGTTTTCAGTTACAGATGTCACTGTAGAAATTCACTATTTCACGGCTGCTGAAATTAAGTGAGTAATATTAAGATGGTCATGTGATTCTAAAATGGCAGCCTCCATCAGGGCACCCCTGCTCCATGCAGAATAAAACAGCTTTTATAAGGTCACTGATACGACTAGGGTCTTCATCTCATGTGAGTGCTCCTGATTTTATACATGTGTTTCAAAATTACAATTGATTTCATTAGGAGTTAAACTTCTATAATGGGAAAAATGGGGAGTGCTCCTTTAATGTGGCCACAAGAGAAATGTAGTGTATTCTGGTAGGAGTGGAAGGTGAGCGCCTCGTAAGCGGCTGGAGCAGGGCTGAGCATAGTCTTGTGAAACGCACTCCTCGCTCCAGTGAAATTCTGATCAATCCGCTCCCGCTCAACTCACATGCTCTGTTCACCATGGGTTCCCTCTGGAATTTCCTATGGGTTTTTATAATTGGTTTTTGAACTTATGAGAAAATAAGATCTGTGGTTAACATTACTTGATGATACATGGACGGTTTTTTCTCCAGCAAAAAATGACATTCGTACCTCAAACATGAATTTTGAAGCATCAGTGTGCGTTTTATTTAAATTCTGTAATTCAATACGGCTTCAAAATTAATGTGGCGAATGGAGTTTTATTTTTTTCTTGTATTCCCCATTCTGCTGTTTACAGTAAGTTGTTGGTCAAAAACAACACATTTTTTTAAAATCTAATCATACACAGCATGAATGCAGTAAAGAAGTCAATCAACTCTATTCTTAAAGAGACAGTACCTTTTACCAGGTGTTCTACAAATCAAAGTGCACAGTTGTAAATATTACAAATGATGCATGTAAACAATAAACATGTAACAAAAAATACATATGCAATTTCAAGACATCCAATTTTGAATACATGAATTTGTTCATTTAATAAAAGCTCAAATGTGAACCTATGCTGTACTGATGTACTGCATTGAAGTTTCATTCATTTTTTCATGGGGTCTTTAATTACATGGGAAGTCATGCAAGCGCAGATTTGACATAATAAAGGATAATAAGATTTGTTTTGGTCAAGAACGACACTTCTATTTTGGAAGTGATTATTCCTATGGCCTATTCCCTCAGATTAATTAACCAGGAGCTTTGAAGGGCTGAAAGGTGTGGTGCTCAAAAATTATTTGTCTTTGAAACAACCCTGCATATTGGCTACAATGATTGTTCCCCCTTCAAAGTGCCCTGTGGAGGCATCATTTATGCATGCAGTGTTTCAAACGATTCGGTTGACTGAATGAATCAATGAACCACTCTTAACACATTCACTTGATGCCATCTGTTGGTGAAGATACAGAAATCCGATATATGGCCAAATATAACACGCATATAAATTTGTTTTAGCATATTGCCATTAATCAGAATTCTGTATGTCTTAATGATCTTCTCACTCTTTTTACATGATACAGTAAGAGTTACAGATACAGTTTTGTGAGTGAACGCAACAGATTCTCGGGGGTATACAAATGTTTTGCATGAGCCGCAAAAACATAAATGTTTTTCCCATCCCTACTAATTTTTTTCCCACCACAATTTTCCCATAGGAGCTGCTTCATTCCTAAATACAAACCTTGTGAACGATGAATGATGTTATATGCCCGTTGTCAGCTTGATAGTCGAGCCAGAATAACTCTGTTCCAGGGTTCTCCTGATCTGTGCCGGAGCTGCTTTCATTCCAGTCTTCTATTTCTGCATTCACACCAGGCTCAGATCCATCTGAAAGCAAGTGCCCATATATGAGCACACCAGCACGTCAAACAAACCCCTACAAACAAACTCCAATACATCCTGAACATGTTAAAAGTACTTCTTGCTTCATAATATCCACTGTAACTATCAACATTATTGTTGCTTATTTATTTGGCTTTTTATGATTTAGCTTCCTGTTTCTTGTTTACATGGTATTTTGAATATAGATTTAATTTCTGTTTTAAATGTACTTCCGTGAAGTTGACATGGATGTCAACATGGACATGGATGTTAAAGATGTACCAAGTATTATTTTATTTAACCCTAGAATGGTCTCAACGATCAAGTCCCACTGTTGATCATTCTCGTTAAATCACAGCTCAACAGTCACAATTTGCACATTTTCTACCAAACAACTTTTTTTTATCATGAATAATGAACCTTTCACTAATTCACACACACACTCCCATTTGTTTCCATTGTTTTCATATTGAGGTAATAATATTGTGACATCTTATGTGTGTGGAGGGGTGTGTTTGGGTGTGCAATTATGAGTATGTGTACTTATAAATAACATTTTGGACTGTTCTACCATTTTAAGGCTTTCTCGTAAGTCTTTATCTGAACCGGGTCAAACTGACCCAGAGGAGCTTCTTAGGTACTTAAGTTCAAATGGGTCAAATTGACCCATAAGTCAGATATGGTTATGATAGTCTTAGACTATCCAGTATCCAGTTTGTGCTGCAACAACTAATCAAAATGATAATCAAAACGATAATAATCAATAATGAAAATAAACAACAAATAATTTAATTATGGATTAGTTGGATATATGTGGTGTGCATGAATAAACTCGTTCTGTGACGTCACTTTACAGTAGCGAAAAAGCATTTGCATAAACCATTTTGGAGTTGAAGTGGAAACAATACAAGTTGTCTAGTGCACAGGAACACTTCATGTTGAGCAGTTTTAAGAAGATCAGAAGCAAACAGTTTTGTATGTGCCGGTGCCGAATCATTGACATTGACAGCTTGAGAGTTGAAATCAAAACTATCACAACAGAAAAAGGAAGCACACACATTATTATTAAACTGTGCTGTTTGATAAACTGGTTTTGGAAATCAAATTTAGGTTTAATGTAACCATAATTCAAATCTAAATATAATGCAAGAAATACTATTTTAGAAGAGCATTAAGTGTTCAGAGACCCTTATAAACGTCCCTTTACCGTCACTGTATTTTAAAGATAATTTCGTAAAAATCCAACTACATTTACATTTATGCATTTGGCAGACGCTTTTATCCAAAGTGACTTACAGCACTTATTACAGGGACAATCCCCCCGGAGCAACCTGGAGTTAAGTGCCTTGCTCAAGGACACAATGGTGGTGGCTGTGGGGCTCGAACCAGCAACCTTCTGATTACCAGTTATGTGCTTAGACCACTACACCACCACCACACCAACACCAATTTACAGATCTTTATTGTAAAGGGTTTAAACAATGTTTTCCATGCTTGTTCAATGAACATGCACCTGTGGAAAGATCGTTAAGACACTAACAACTTACAGACTGTTGGCAATTAAGGTCACAGTTATAAAAACTTTGGACACTAAAGAGACCTTTCTACTGACTCTGAAAAACACCAAAAGAAAGATGCCCAGGGTTCCTGCTCATCTGCGTGAACATGCCTTAGGCATGCTGCATAGAGGCATGAGGACTCCAGATGTGGCCAGGGCAATAAATTGCAATGTCCGTACTGTGAGACGCCTAAGACAGCGCTACAGGGAGACAGGAAGGACAGCTGATCGTCCTCACAGTGGTAGACCACATGCAATCACCGGGACATCACCGGCAACAGTGTCAGGATTGGCAAACTGCTCTTAACTGACGGTTTTGTCACGGTTTTGTCTCACCAGGGATGATGGTCAGACTTGCATTTATCATCGAAGGAATGAGTGTTACACAGAGGCCTGTACTCTGGAACGAGATCGAATTGGAGGTGGAGGGTCCGTCATGGTCTGGGGCGGTGTGTCACAGCATCATCAGACTGAGCTTGTTGTCATTGCAGGCAATCTCAACACTGTGCTATACAGGGAAGACATCCTCCTCCCTCATGTGGTACCCTTCCTGCAGGCTCATCCGGACATGACCCTCCAGCATAACAATGCCACCAGCCATACTGCTCATTCTGTGCATGATATCCTGCAAGACAGTAATGTCAGTGTTCTGCCATGGCCAGCAAAGAGCCCGGATCTCAGTCCCATTGAGCACGTTTGGGACCTGTTGGATCGGAGGGTGAGGGCTAGGGCCATTCCCCCCAGAAATGTCCGGGAACTTGCATGTGCCTTGGTGGAAGAGTGGGGTAACATCTCACAGCATGAACTGGCAAATCTGGTGCAGTCCATGAGGAGGAGATTCACTACAGTACTTAATGCAGCTGCTGGCCACACCAGATACTGACTGTTCAGGGACACATTATTCCATTTCTGTTAGTCACATGTCTGTGAAACTTGTTCAGTTTATGTCTTAGTTGTTGAATCTTTTTATGTTCATATAAATATTTACACATGTTAAGTTTGCTGAAAATAAAAGCAGGACGTTTCTTTTTTTTTATAGTGAACCTTTAAATACTCTAGTCTAGCATTACATTAGGGGTCAGAAATAGCACATCCAATAAACTGACACCAGTTTCATTTGACCTCTCTATATAGTATAATATCGAATTAAGCTCTTTCTACCTATGTAACTTACTCCGTTGGCGTGGGTGGTACACCTGACGGTCAGGTCTTCTCGGGCGGCGAAGGGTGGTCGTCTGCCTACGCCTCTGCTTCTCCTTGGCCTGTTTTACCTCTTTGTCATAATCATCCCTTTAGAAAGTTTAAACAAATAAAATCACAAAGTAACTATAGAATAATCAACTATAACATGTTTTGGGTATATGAATAGAAAACACGGTCCCAACCGCGTAGATATGGCTTGAACCTTGGGGGTGGGAGAGTTGCAGCGTGAAGCATTTACATGTTTCCATTGATCATGGTATAAATATTGTGATGGGGTTGTACTTGCTTGGTTTGATTATTGGGTTATCACCCCTTACACCCCCCTTGGCATGGTCAGGCATGCTTAAGGATATCATAATTTGGAAGCAATTCTACAGGATTCCAAGATGGCACAAAACAACTAGTTATTTTAAAACACACAGATTGTAATACGATTTTACCAATAGAATTACGTCAAAATAAATTCTAACCTCCTATACAGTAGCTACCCTGTGATATCCTTTAACTGTCCAGCAACATATTACAGATATACAAGTAGACGACTTCTGATACAGATTACACGATAGGACTCTAAGAATCATAGATCGTGTAATATCCCTTGGGACTTTCAGATTGTCACGTTAAGATTATTTAGGATATGCGCATTTTATTTTTTTTGATTGGCGATTTTATGGTTTTGAACTGTGTACAGTAATTATTTCAACATAAATTAGGGCGCTATAGCACACAAAACGTAACGTACAAAGTAACTACGCGTTGTCGTGCACGCGACAGAGTCTGCACGAGACTGAAAACTGAGCAGGTGAAAGCTCGAGACCTGGCGATCTGATTCCTCCTGATGTGGTGCAGAAACCCGTGACTCATGTCCAAACGACCGCCAGGCTTATATTTCACACCCTCTGCATCACGCAAAACCTCCATGATTCCACTCTGTAGGCGAAATAATGTTCAAAATAAATACATTTTAGCGCGTGGATATAAACATTTACTCGTCACTGTTGCCCATGAAAAGCCGGCTGGACGTCCAAAACGCGGATCATACGAAACCACTCTCAGAGTTTGTTTTCGCAAGCTAGAAAACCGCCCTTCGTGAATGTTAACATCTTTAACATTCTTCTTGTGTTCTTAGGGGAATTCGTCATATTGGCGACACTCGGTATGAAAATTCAGAGACCGTGAAATGTAAAACATCTATTGTTTGTTTGTGCATTCAGCTCTGTACTGGTTCCCGGGCTATTTTACGCTCGGCCACCATTTGTTTTGTACCGGAAGTGAAGGCGTCTGAGAAGTGCAGCGTTCATTCAACGCGCTGAATTCAGTTTAAGTTATTAAAACACCAAGCAGCTAAAATGATCGTAGGAGTGAAACGAGAGAGGGATATCGATGACGACGAAGATGAAGGTAAGTTTGTAGCGAGTTACTTAGCAGTGATCCAGAGAAACACGATGCTAAGCTTTGACATCGTGTGTGTTTACTGAAGTATATTTAAAGGTGCACTCAGTAATTCTTTCCTCATTAAAAATGTTGTACTCACTAAGAAATCATTTGTAATTTTGAAACATGGGTATAAATTCACGAGTCACCACATAAGGTGAAGAATGCAGTTATATCAGTAACCGTATTAACTCTGTTTAAATATACATGGAAAAGGGTCCACTCATGGGGGCTGCCATGTTGTGATCACATGACCAATTGAAGACTACTCGCTTAATCACAGTAACTGCCTTGATATTGAACACTTTCACTCATGAATTGCATTACTTATGGCTCACTCTCTATGAATAGTGAATTTTTTCAATGGCACATGCAACTGAAAACTAGCCATGATGCATCCACACCCTGTCATTGTAAGTCGAAAACGATATACATAAAAAAATTACTGAATGCACCCTTAAAGCACCTGTAGCTGATGCTTTTAACCAAACACAAAACTACTACTCTTCATAAAGAGATAGCAACACCAGAAGTACTCCAATACGCTCCTTACAATAAACAAAGTGTAGTGGGGGCCTGGGTAGCTCAGCGAGTATTGACGTTGACTACCAACCCTGGAGTAGTGAGTTTGAATCCAGGGCGTGCTGAGTGACTCCAGCCAGGTCTCCTAATAGGAGTAAACACCGTGTCGGTGGAGCTCAAGTCATCCGTTGAGTCGAGTGCAGACAAGACAGAGGAGAAGATTCTGTGAGCGATTTCACTGTTCTATACAACATACATGGATATAATAAAAAATTATGCCTGGAAAAGAAATGGTCTGCATTCTGAGTGAGTTTGATTCCGTACATTGATAGATAATTGCATTTTAGGAACAAGAAAACTGATTTCTTGTCAAATTAGAATGAAATCATAGTTTTAATAGCAAAAGGCCTAATATGTGATCATATTTTGCAAGTCCACCAATAACGTTAGAGCGACAGAAGTAGGAACACCCACTGGCGACTAGCGACATCAAGCGATAAAGTGTGTACAGGGCTTTTCTTGTTTGCCTGTGTATTTGCTGTCTCGAATGTTATATAGTCCTTTGTAGCATAATATAAACTCACGTAGAAAATGACAGAAAGTTGTAATGCAGAGGCACACATATTCTTTAATACTGTATACTGTGAATATATGTATTGTTTGAAGTTACCAAATCCAAAGATATAATGTAAAGAATCAGAGGTCTATTGCAGAACTGAATGAATATAGGCTTAGTTTAATTAATTCATTTAAAATGCACTTTGTCTTGTCCTGTTTTGTGCATGATAACGTTTTGATAATGTCCTCTTGTATTTGCTTCATTTCAGAGGTGCTAGTGAAAATGGGCCGTTCTCAGGGTTTTGAAGATCTAAGAAGCCGCCATTGTCCATACCTGGACACAATCAACAGGTTAATTATTATTACTGAGACTGTCTTTCTTATTGTAACTTTAGATTGTTCCTGTGCTGCAACAATTGCTCTTTTCATTTCTTTAGGAGTGTTTTGGATTTCGACTTTGAGAAGCTGTGTTCAATCTCTCTCTCCCACATTAACGTCTACGCCTGTCTGATCTGTGGGAAATATTTCCAAGGCAAGTTTGTCAGAACCAGTTTGTTTACCTGGTTTGTGATGCAAAATTTAAGAGAAGACAAATTATGTTCTCAAGAATGCAATCAAATCAAATGACTCGCATCCATTTCGGACTATATCAAAGGTTTTGTTTACACTTCCCTCAATTCTGGTTTATTTTTCAGTTCCGATCTGGTTTGTTCACACCTTCATACCGCAAGTGATGTAACCCAGACAGTGTAGTTAATATCTCTACATTGGTTGCCATGGTAATGACTTAAATGTTAGTAGATCGCCAAGAGAATTTCTACCACAACAAATAATCGGATATTATTAATCTAAAACAAATGTGGTTTAATGATTAAAGGTTCGGATGTGTAAAAATTGTGATGAGAAATTTTAAGCATGCTACTTATGTAATGTTTTAGTTTGTCTGCTTTTCAGGTCGAGGTCAGAAGTCTCATGCGTACATCCACAGTGTTCAGTTCACACACCATGTTTTCCTGAATCTTCACACACTCAAGTTCTACTGCTTGCCAGACAATTATGAGATCATTGACTCCTCATTGGAGGACATTACGGTGAGCTCAGATATCCTCTGATATGAGTTTTCTTTAATCAGTTGGTCATATGTCAATAATCAATAAACTCATTGCTAGTGTTCTTGAAGTGTATCGTCTTAACCAAATAATTTTGTCTGTTATTAAATTGAAAAGTGCAATGACTTTTCTTCTTAGCAAAGTATGTTACATGTCAAGTTAGTATTTTTCTTGGTTTATGCATCTCTGATTCACTTTTTCCTCATGCCTTTCTTTGTTTTAGTATGTGCTGAAACCCACTTTCACCAAACAGCACATCTCTGGATTGGATAAGCATGGAAAATTGTACAGAGCCTACGATGGCACAACATATCTGCCTGGAATTGTGGGTCTCAATAATATCAAGGCCAATGACTATGCTAATGTGGTACTGCAGGTAAGATGTACTGTCATTTTTATAATTTGAATTTCTTTAAAATGTGCAACTAGTTAGACACATTATCTAAATTGAATAGAAAGGCAACATTGATAAAATGGTCCTCTTGCTTTGGCTAAAATAAACCCATGTACAGGTGTGTGTGTGTGTGTGTGTGTGTGGTGAGTGAGTGTGTGGTGGTGGTGGTGGTGGTGGTGAGTGAGTGTGTGAGTGAGAGAGATACAGTTGAAGTCAGAAATTTACATACACCTATACTTTTTTACAAGTCCTGACATTTCATTATAGAAAACATTCCCTGTCTTAGGTCAGTTAGGATCACTACATTATTTTAAGAATGTGAAATATCAGAATAATATTAGAGAGATTGATTTATTTCAGCTTTTATTTCTTTCATCACATTCCCAGTCGGTCAAAAGTTGACATACACTTTGTTAGTATTTTGTAGCATTGCCTTTAAATTGTTTAACTTGGGTCAAATATTTTGGGTGGCCTTCCACAAGCTTCTCACAATAAGTTGCTGGAATTTTGGTCCATTCCTCCAGACAGAACTGGTGTAATGGAGTCAGGTTTGTAGGTCTCCTTGCTTGCACTTGCTTTTTCAGTTCTGCCCACAATTTTTCTGTTATATCAATATAGGACTCGTTTTACTGTGGATATAGATACTTGTCTACCAGTTTCATCCAGCATCTTCACAAGGTCATTTGCTGTTGTTCAAGGATTGATTTGCACTTTTCACACCAAACTATGTTAATCTCTAGGACACATAATCCCAAGTACGAACCAGACTTGTGGAGGTCCACAATTGTTTTGTTTTTTTTAATTTGTTTTATTTATTTGAGGTCTTGTCTGATTTATTTTTTCTCATGGTGTCACGCAAGGAGGCACTGAGTTTGAAGGTAGACCTTAAAAACATCCACTGTTACACCTTCATATATTCAGTACACCTCGCTATCAGAAGCTAATTGGCTAAATGCTTGACATAATTTTCTAGAATATTCTAAACTGCTTAAAGGAAGTTATCTTAATGTATGTAAACTTCTGACCCACTGAAATTGTGAAATAGTAAATTAAAAGTGAAACAATCTGTCTGTAAACAATTGTTGGAAAAATGACTTGTCATGCACAAAGTAGATAAAGTCCTAAAACACTTAAAATATGAAATTATTGTAGTGGTCAAAAAATTAGTTTTAATGACTTCAACATAAGTGTATGTAAACTTCTGACGTCAAGTGTGTGTGTCTGTGTATATGTTATGTATGTATATCTATCTATCTATCTATCTATCTATCTATCTATCTATATATATATATATATATATATATAAACACACAGTATATATATATATAAACACACAGTATATATATATATAAACACACAGTATATTACTAAATTCTGGTGTTTTTTTATCTTATATTATCTTTAATAATTTTTGGGGTATTTGTTTAATTAAAATTTTTTACATTTATTTATATAAAAAAATGAATTTAATGTATTTTAGTAACTATTATTTTATAGGTATTTTTGTGTAAATTTGCTTGAAAATAACAGTCCAATTTTTAAGATTTCAAACAATTGGCAGAAATTAAGCAAAAAGTATAAAATAAACTCTTTGTAGAAATCAAGAAAGCTGTGAGGCATATACATGGTCTGCACTGATTTACTTTAAAGGAAACTGTTTCCTTTAAATCTAAAGTTTAATTTCTGTGTCCTATAGTGTCACCAACAGAATTGCAAAAATAAACATTGTTTTCAAACAGCTTTTTTGAACATTCCCAGGCTGCTGTTTTCGAGGAAATCATAAGATCTCATACTTCCTTACTGTTGTTTCTGCATTTAAAATGGGATAAGATAAATATTTTACCATTGAAAAAGTTTTAAACTAGTTTTAATCCAGAACAAATGACTAATTTCACATCCAGCTTTGGTCAATGATTCATGCTTGTGCTTTATTACTGTCATTTTACATTATTGTGTGTGTGTATATATATGTATAAAATATATATATATATATATATATATATTACAAAATTTAATTATATGTATTTTAGTTTTATTAAGGTTTATTTAGGTTTATTTTTAGAAAATAAAGCCTAAATTTAAAGAAAAAAATAAAAAAGATCAAATAAACCCTGTTTTGACATTTAAAAAAACATAATCAGAAGCTGAGCCATGTACATACTCTGCAATGTCAAAATATTTGTTTACTTTGATTCATGCTAATGCGTTATTACTGTCTTCTCATACCATGTGGTCTCTTTTTTTTCTTTTTTCTGAAGGCATTGTCAAATGTGCCACCTCTACGAAACTATTTTCTTGAGGAGGAGAACTACCGAGGAATTCGTCGGCCCCCAGGTGACATCATGTTCCTGCTGGTGCAACGCTTCGGGGAGCTCATGCGCAAGCTTTGGAATCCGCGCAACTTCAAAGCTCATGTTTCGCCACATGAAATGTTGCAGGCTGTTGTGTTGTGCAGTAAAAAGAACTTTCAGATCACCAAGCAAGGTATAACACAACAGGCTCATCCTTGCCAAAGCAGGATTTCATGAGGTCTGTCATTTTCTCAAAGCAGGAGAGTGAAAGAGAGCTTGTGCTGTTTAACCTGATGTTATGTGCTCTTTGCCCTCTAGGGGATGCTGTAGACTTTCTCTCCTGGTTCCTGAATGCATTGCATGGAGCCCTTGGTGGCACAAAGAAGAAATCCTGTGAGTTTAGCAGATGCCTACTCCTTTATAGATTTGGAGTAGGCATCTGCTAGGTCAGCTACATTCTACAAGATTGTGGGGTGAAATCAGCTGTTGATGTTTGAAAAGTACTCAAGAGTTGATTTTTCTCCTCTGCAGCCATTCTCACAAAGGTGTTTCAGGGATCCATGCAAATTTTCTCAAAGAAACTTCCCCATCCAGATTTGGTAAGTTATTGAACTGTTAATTACCTTCACTAAGTGACTAAGTTGGACTTACTAAAGTGTATTAATGCTTTTGCATAAAGCATTTATACAGTACATTAGACAATTAAATAGAATTTACTGATTAGGATGAGCAGCCGATACCATCAAAACCAGCATTGCTTTAAGACTTTACAATAATTTATAGATATGTATTCTTACAAATAGATCTATTGACAGCATTTGTGGCATGTTGATTACCACAGAAAATAATTTGTGTCCTTTTTCTAAAGAAAGCAAATCATGTGCGGTAAGGCACATACAATGAAAGTAAATGGGTCCAATACACAATACATAAAATACACTGTTTTTCAAAAGTATAGCCACAATACTTAAGCATAATACATGTTAACTAGGGATGGGATGATATTTTGAATTTCGACATATCATGCACCAAAACAATTATTAACCATATCAAGGCACAACTCAGTGTTTCGTAATATGCAACACTGATTTTTGTCCATGTGATTAGGGGTGCATTGATTGATCGGCCACCAATCTAAATTGGCCAATCTTCATCTTAACCCACATGTTTTTCCCCCTATTTGTTCTACTTGAGATCTTCCCAGTCAAAAATGACCATCCTATTTAAAATGGCTTGTAAATCTTTCATTATGCTATATTAGAACCAAATATTGGATTAGATCTTTTTGTCACCTTGTTTGGAACTTACTTATCATAGGCTTCATTGACCTGAGCTTATGCGCCTAATTTTTGATTGAAAAAAAGCATTATTTGTGGATAATTTTTGCAATATTATATAAAATATAAACACATTCTGTATTATTTATCACACTAATGTGCTTTAATTATTAATCAGGAAATTTGTTTTAAAATTATTTTATTTTGTACAAAATGGCACTAATGGTGCGTTCAAACTAGCGGCGTCGAGAGCGTCAAATCGACCGGAAGTCATACATTTTCTATGGCAGCCAGCGTCTCTCGGCGGCGAGAAGCGGCGCAGTGCGTCTTGAGCGGTGTGGGCGTCAGAGGAAAGTTCAAGTGCAGGCAACATATTTTGACTCTATCGCCGCCTCTTGTCTGAACACACGGTAAGTCACACTTGTCAAAAATAAGATAAAAATTTGGTGTTCAAGAGCATGTTCGTCCACTTGATGAGCGCATATGTGCATGTGTGCTTGCAAACATAAAGGGCTCGGACTTGTGCACGCGCACATACACACGCATGCGTGGATACACGTACATGCACACACTCTGAATATTAAATGCTTGCTTTTCCACAGAGATCTCATCCAATATCCATCCAACATTATGAAGCACACACACACGCTTGAGTAGTACATGCTTCCTTTTTAGGATTTTAATCCTACCCTGAACTTTATCCAACATCCATTTATCCATCCAACATTATCACAGACACAAACACATCCTCACACACACACACACACACACACACACACACACACACACACACACACATACATATACACACACACACACACACACACACACACACTCACCTGAACTTTCTTTGCCCCACAGTGAGCCCTCTCCAATAGAATCTTTCTATCATCACACCTTTCAGGCAAAATATTATGACAATGTGTTTTGGAATTTTCATGCCAATAGTTGGTGCCAACGTCACACACCTCACCCATTTCACAAGCAAAAGGGGAGCTCAAGCTGAGGTATCATGTTATCTAGAATATCGAGTTTATATCGAATTTAAACATTAGCTAGCTAACAAGATAAATTAGCGATAGCAACTCATCGACTGTAACTGCCATGATTTCCACTAACAGGGGCGATGTTCCAGCACACCATCAATGAAAGTTCACAGAACTATGGAAAGTAATTTCTTTGGGCACCGCTTTGTCGATTGTACGTTTCAGCATATTTGGACTGTACCCGCATTTTATTATTAATTTTTTTTCTGAACCTGTACCGTTGTGCCGCTAGATACATACAGTGCATTCAGAAAGTAATCAGACCCCTTCAAGTGAAGTCATATTTATTTGTATAGCGCCTTTCACAACAAACATAATTTCAAAGCAGCTTTACAGAAAATCATGCATTAAAAGAAAATTAAACTATAATATCTATAATGTTTTAGGGTCATCATTGTGTAATTTGATAAAATACGATTGTGAATTGTGTTTAAAAATAAGAAATTAAATAATAATTATTATATTTGTAACCCCAGTGAGCAAGCCAAAAGCTACTGTGGCAAGGAACAAAAAACTCAATAAGATGTTGATTAATGGATAAAATAAACTTGAGAGAAACCAGACTCACTGTGGGGGCCAGATACCCTCTGACTAACATCATGAATATAATCCCAATGTGAATTATTTTAAACCATCCACGGTTCCACGATTAAGGGACAGTGTTTAAACAAAGATTTTGTAAAAACTGTAAGATTAATGACTAATGTCTTTTGAAGTCCATACTGGATTAACTACAGAAGATCTTGCATTGTCCTTGATAGTTGGCTGATGAAGGGTTTTGTTGGCACTTAATTGATAGTCTTTGTATTCCATCATTATACAGAGGTGATGCAGGCAGAGATTAGTGAGGTGCATCACAGTTGAACTGGCTGGTAATTTTGGAGAGGTCTGTCCTAAATCCAAGGGTCAGGCAATGGCATATGATTTATGCCATGTTTTATGGTTGGAGTTGGCAACAGTTCATCCTCTCAAGTCCATCGTAATAGACTGAAGTGATATTTGGCCTGCACTGGCTGCTATTAGATTCAGAATCAGCTTTATTGCCAGGTATGCTTGCACATACAAGAAATTTGTCTTGGTGACAGGAGCTTCCAGTGCACAACAATACAATACAGCAACAAGACAGAGATAATAATACAAATAATAAACATTGAATAAAATTAAAATTGAATTGAAAATAAATCTATTTATTTAGTAGACACATCAAGTGTTTTGAACGCAAGAACGTAACGCGTATTTGTGTTGTGCTGTCTGCTGGATGGTTGTTTTCGTCACTGTATAAACTGCGTGTTGCCAAACAGCTGAAGTTTCACTTACTGCCCTCTGGAGTAAACAGGTGGTACTACAAGCTTGCATTTCTCAGGAATCTTCCTTATTACGGTCCGGGGGCGTTGCGATTAATTGCGTAAATTTTTTTTTTAACGCGTTATTTTTTTATAAAATTAATCGCACTGAATTAACAAGTTAAAATGACAGCCCCTATATATATATATATATACACACACACACATACGTAGTGCAAATTACTGTACTGTACTGTTACATACAGTACTGTGCAAATGTTTTAGGCACTTGTGAAAAATGTTGCATAGTGAGCATGTCTTAAAAAATAATGACATACCTAGTTTTCATGTATCACTTAATGTCATAAAAAGTCCAGAAAACATAAAAAATGCTAAATCAATATGCTGTGTGATCACCTTTGCCTTTAACCTGTTGATACGCACCCCCTTTTTGAGCACAATCCATGAAAATGACATACCTGAACTTAAATGGTTGAATTTACTGACCCTTTGGAGTATGGACACAGTTGTAGTATCTTTTGAAAGAAGACACTTTGGGCTAAGTTTCAGAATTAATATATGTTGTTATTTTTTAAGTTAGAGAGGCTGAAGTTATACTAATGGAAATATTTTGTGCTGAACATGTTTTTAAAAAAAATAAATAATAATAGAATCAAGGCAACCCAGAAATACAATGTTCTCAAAGCCATATGTCTAAAGAAGTTATGTTTCAAATTTGAAGGTGATCTAACAATGAGGTACCTGCAAGCTTTTTTCTCTGAAAATCGCTGGAAGCATACAGAGTAAAATTAAGACTCTGCCTTTCAAGACGACACAAAATCTGACTGCACTGCTTGGCTATTATGAATAAAACTACGCCGCATTTTTAAAAATAGATGTAAAGTTTTCCACTAAGGAAGGGTCGGAAACAGTGTCAGCTTCAAGGGTAAGGTTTCTTTTAATGTATATTTTAACAGTTTCAACAAATGACATTACAATTGATTCTTGGCCTTGGTGTCGGGCTCTCCCTCTCGATGCTCTGTGGCTGCTTTTTATCCGCTCTCCTCACGCTACTGCAATTAGACACAGGTGTTAGGCTTAATTTAGCTCAGGTGTAAGCGCCCTTACCGCTTTTCTCTCCCGGACGGGCGCTTGACCAGGTACCGCATACCCCCACCGCCCGACTCAGGCCGGGCGTCATCCGGCCTGCCTACCACTCCCCCCCATTTCTGGAGAGGAAGTCAGTGGCAGCCATCTGCACCCCCGTCTGTGGACCACCTTGAACTTAAAAGGCTGGAGGCCCAGATACCAACGGGTGATCCGGGCGTTAGTATCTTTCATGCGGTGGAGCCACTGCAGTGGGGCATGATCCGAGCAGAGGGTGAAGGCCCGCCCCAGCAGGTAGTATGTGAGGACCGCCCACTTGATGGCCAGACACTCCTTCTCTACGGTGCTGTACTTGGTCTCCCTCAAGGAGAGCTTCCGGCTAATGTACAGCACCGGGCGCTCCTCCCCCTCCACCACCTGTGAGAGTACGGCCCCCAGCCCTCTGTCTGAAGCGTCCGTCTGCAAAACAAAAGGGAGAGAGAAGTCAGGTGTGCATGCAAAAGCGGCCCCCCACAAAGTGCAGCTTTAATCTGTGTAAACGCCTGTTGGCACTGCTCCGACCATTGGACCGGATATGGAGCCCCCTTTTTAGTGAGGTCAGTCAGCGGGCTGGTGACATCCAAATAATTAGGCACAAACCTTCTGTAATAGCCAGCCAGCCCCAGCAACTGCCTCACCCCCTTTTTGGTCTTGGGTCTAGGGCAAGTCGCAATCGCCGCGGTCTTGTCAATTTGGGGACGCACCTGGCCATGAACCCAAGTGGAACCCCAGATACCGTACCTCCACACGCCCAACCGCGCACTTTTTCGGGTTTGCCGTGAGCCCCACCCGCCGCAGCGATCTCAGGACGGCCCTCAGATGTTGCATGTGCCGCTGCCAATCGTTGCTATAAATGATGATATCGTCTAGATAGGCAGCGGCGTAAGCAGTGTGCGGTCTGAGGATCCTATCCATGAGACGCTGAAACGTGGCTGGTGCCCCAAACAAACCGAAAGGAAGCGTCACGAATTGGTGTAATCCAAACGGCGTGGTGAAGGCCGTTTTTTCATGGGATGTTGGTGTCAAGGGGATCTGCCAATAACCCTTTGTTAGATCTAAGGTCGAATAAAACCGAGCAGTACCTAACCGATCGAGCAGTTCATCAACACGGGGCATTGGGTACGCGTCAAATTTAGACACCGCGTTGACTTTTCTATAATCCACACAGAAACGTACAGACCCGTCGCTCTTGGGAACAAGGACGACCGGGCTGGACCAATCGCTGTGAACTATTTTCTTTTTATCACCACGCCTGGCTCGGTCTCGATGTGGTGTTGTATGATGTTTGTGCGGCCCGGTAGAGGAGAAAACACGTCTGCAAATTCCTTTTGTAGTTCGGAAACCTCTGCGAGTTGGCGCGGTGAGAGGTGGTCTCCACAAGGAACCCGGGGTGTTAGGATTGCAGGATTTGTTTACCTCCGGTCCGAGCTCCGCCCTCTCCGGAACTATCGGGGGGGTGCGTATCAACAGGTTAAAACCGCACCAATTCTCCTAGGTACACATGGACACAGTTTTACTTGGTTGTTGGCTGATAGGATATACCAAGCTTCTTGGAGAATTCATCATGGTTCTTCTATCTATTTAGTCTCAATTGCTTCTGTCTCTTTATATATTCTCAGACTGACACGATGTTCAGTGGGGAACTTTGTGGGGGCCATCACATCTGTTGCAGGGCTCCCTGTTCTTTTATTCTAACCTTTTCTATGTGCAAAAGTAATGTTTGGGAGTCTAACATTTATATTACCTATTGACACACTAAAGCTAACGATATAAATAACCATCTTAAGACAAATGCTTTTGTGAAACATCTTATAAGACTTTTGCACAGTACTGTACAGTGCAAGGCAATGTAATGCAGAAGAGATAGGATGTGTTGGATAAATATAAAAAGACTAAACTGTGAATTGCACATAATTATTGCTCAATGGGGCAGTTTTTCTGTTCATGATATGGATAGCCTGTGGGGAAAAGAACTGTTGTGCCTTACGGTTCTGGTGCTCAGAGCTCTGAAACATTGGCCAGAAGGCAACAGTTCAAAAAGGTAGTGGACAGAGTGAATGGGGTCCAGAGTTATTTTTTTTCCTCACTTTGAAAGTGTACAGTTCTTGAAGGGAGAACAGTCTCCCACTTCAGGTCCTGTGAGTTCGTAGTGCCCAGGAACCTGAATGACTCCATTGCTGGCACAGTGCTGTTTAGAATGGTGAGGGGGAGTCAGTGTTGGGGGGTTCCTCCTAAAGTTCACAGTCATCTACACCGTTTTGAACATGCCCAGCTCCAGGTTGTTTTGACTGCACCAGAAAGCCAACTGTTCAACCACCCTTCTGTATGCAGACTCATCATCTTGGATGAGGCTGATGACAGCGGTGTCATCTGAAAACTTCAGGAGCTTGACAGAGGGGTCCTTGGCAATGCAGTCAGTTGTTTACAGGGAGAAGAGTAGTGGGGAGAGCACACATCCCTGGGGGGCACCAGTGCTGATTGTACAGGTGCTGGAAGTGAATTTCCCCTGTCTCACAAGCTGGTAATCCACTGACAGATAGACGTGGGAACAGAGAGTGGTTATAATTTAGTCTGGAGAATATCTGGGATGATGATGTTGAAAGCTGAACTGAAGTCCACAAAAAGGATCATTGCAGATGTCCCCATTCTGTCCAGATGTTGCAAGATATTATGCATTCCCATGTTGACTGCATCCTCCTCAGACCTCCTTTGTTCGATAAGCAAATTGAAGGGGATCTAGAAAGGGTCCAGTGATGTATCTCAAATGATTTCATGACCACAGACGTCAGGGCGATGGGTCTGTAGATATCAAGTCCTGTGATTTTTGGATTCTTTGGGACAGGAATGATGATTGAGCATTTGAAGCAGCATGGGACTTCACACCGCTCCAGTGATCTATTGAAGATCAATGTGAAGATGGGGACCAGCTGGTTAGCACAGGATCTAAGGCACATGGGTGAAACACCATCTGGGCACACTTCTACACAGACCTTAAGTATAGGTTGAGGTGAAGGAGGTATTGGTGTTTGTGTGAATTTAAGGTCAGAGTGGGTGTGGGGTGTGAGATTGTGTCTGCAGTAGAACACGTTCAAGTCGTCAGCCAGATGTTGGTTCCATTCAGTGTTGGGGGTAGAAGTCTTTTAGTTAGTAAGTTGTTTTAGGCCCCTCCACACTGATACAGGGTCATTAGCTGAAACCTTGTTTTTCAGCTTCTCAGAGTAACTTATTTTGGCCACTCTGATTTCCTTATTCAGTGTGTTCCTGGCCTGATTGTATAATACTTTTTTACTGACAAAGCTGCCTGAGTTCTGTTATAAACCATGGTTTGTTGTTGTTGAATATTAAATAAGTCCTTGTAGGAATGCATATATCCTCAAAGAAACTGATATATGCTGTAACAGTATCTGTGAGCTCGTCCAGATTGGTCTCTGCAGCCTCAAAAACCCTCCAATCAGTGCAGTCAAAGCAGGCTTGTAGTTCCAGCTCTGCTTCATTGTGCCAACTCTTTACAGTCTTCACTACAGGTTTAGCAGATATTAGTTTCTGTCTGTAGGTTGGAAGAAGCCGAACCAGACAGTGATCAGATAGTCCAAAAGCTGCTCTAGGGACAGAGCGATATGCATCCGTTATTGTTGTGTAGCAGTGATCCAGTATATTTTTGTCTCTGGTTGGGCATGTAATGTGCTGTTTGTATTTGGGCAGTTCACATGTGAGGTTTGCTTTGTTAAAATTCCCAAGAATAATAACTGAGTCCGGGTATTGTTGTTCCGTGTCTGTGATTTGATCAGCCAGCTGTTGCAGTGCACTCTCGCATGCATGTGGCAAGATATAAACTATCACCAGAATAAACTAGGAAAACACTTGCGGCAAATAGAAAGGTTTTCAGTTAATGAAGAGCACTTCCAAATTAGGACAGCACATCTTCTTTAATGTTGTTACATCTGTACACCATCCTTCATTGATGTAAAAGCATGTTCCACCACCTCTCGTCTTCCATGCACTGTGAAATACCTCTAATTTTGTATTCTTCCATTTGCGCTCCATTTTCCGAGCTGCTGTCTTGAGAGCATGAGTGAGATCATTGTACCATAGTGCCGGGCTATTATATTTAATGTAAGGGGTGCGACACTTTCAAGAGTTTTAGAGAAGGCTGTATTTATATTTTCTGTTATTTCTTCAAGTTCTTCTAGGCTTTGGGGCTTACTGAATGTATGAGATAGATCTGGAAGATTATTAGTTAAGCTATCTTTAGTGGACGAAAGAATAGTTCTACCTGAATGATAACGTGGTGTAGATTGAGTAAGAGTAGCTTATCTCAGAATACAAGAGACGAGGTAATGATCTGAGATGTCATCACTTGGTATAATTTTTATAGTATCAACATCAATTCCATATGATGGAATTAAATCTATTAAATCTAGCAGATGTTCGGATTAACCAGTTTGTCTGCTTCCTGACCTGGGCCCCAGTTAGTAAAATATTATTATTATTATTATTATTAAGATTATGAGCCATATTACTAGAGAGGATAGCTGCACCTTCCCTGGAGGGATGGATTTTTTTCTCTCTTTAGCAGGTCAGATCTCAACTACCAACTGTCTATAAATCCTTTTCTATTCTCCAGACACCACTCAGACATCCAGCCATTCAGTGACACTAATCTACAATAAACCTCGTCACCACGACGTGCAGGGAGGAAATAACAGTGCCTGACATTGTTTTCGCAAGTTCACACACCTCTTAACTTTATCTCTAGTGATCTCCGACTGACAAAGGCGGACATCATTAGTGCCAACATAAATAACAATTTGATAAAATCGACGTTTAACATTAGCCAGCGCTTGTTAATTTGATCTGATGTCAGATGCTCTGGCACCTGAAATGCATGTAACAATAGTGGCTGAAGTCTCTAATTCCACGTTCCTTACAATAGAGTCACCAATTATTTGGGCTCTTTCAACATGATACTCAGTGGGTGCAACACTGAGTGGGGATGATCGATTGTAAACAATAACAGGAATGGGAGAGTGGTGTTGCTTTTTCTGAGCGAGTATGCCACAGACGTCACTCAAATGCCCTGCTGCGGGGGGTCTACAGCCGGAACCAAAGTGTGTGTGTTGCTTGCTGTTCGCATCCGAAACAGTATCTACCGGCTTCTCTTTCTCACTGACCTCCACTAGCGTTTGGATGCGTATCTCTAACTCATTAACGTTCTCCGTCAGCCTGACTAATTCCTTACAATTATCACTTGTGAATCCCTCACTGCTGACGGAAGAAGCTATTGTAAACATGTGACATGCAATGCAGGAAGAAATAACATGTGTATGTAGACTTACCGCAATTGATATTTGTTGTTGGTTGTTCCTGAGCGGTGAGGTTATTAGATCGATGTGAATCCCTTACACAACTGTTTGTTGTTATGGTTGTTCTTGATAAGTGGTGCTTTAAAAGATGCAATAGTCCGTGTAACACAGAGGAGAAAAACAGATGCACGCTGTAAAATGTAGAAAGAGGATGCACACAGAAAATGCATGCAGTTGAATCACTATTAGAGAATAATGCTGTGGAAAATCCAATGCGTACTGAACAAAGGCAGATTTGAAGGATTAAAAGCTGAAAACGGATAGATGAGCGATGCTAAAAATAAAAAAGCAAGCAGGCTACAATTGCAGTCTCGAGCTAGGTAAAATACACACCGATGAATCTGTAGAAAAGCGGAAAAACCCGAAACGAGGTAAAATGACAAAAGATAAAATGATGAACGCACGAGAATAAGAATAATCAATGCTAAGCAGGCTACAAACACTAGTGCAGCGTGCCACATTTTATGTTGCTGCCTTAGGCTAAAATGCTTTAAATGATTTATTTAATTATTTTTCACTTTAATCTACACTCACCCCATAATGACAAAGCAAAAACCAGATTTTTGAAAACTTCACACTTTGATGTTTCACACTTTGATTGGAGTCCACCTGTGGCAAATTCAATTGATTGGACATGATTTGGAAAGGCACACACATGTCTATATAAGATCTCACAGCTGAAAATGTATATCAGAGCAAAAGCCAAGCCATGAGGTCAATGGAACTGCCTGCAGAGGTCGGAGACAGGATTGTGTCGAGGCACAGATCTGGGGAAGGCTTCAAATAATGTTTGGCTGCATTGAAGGTTCCCAAGAGCACAGTTGGCCTCCATAAATCTTAAATGGTAGAAGTTTGGAACAACCAGGACTCTTCCGAGAGCTGGCCGCCCAGCCAAACTGAGCAATCGGGGGAGAAGGTCCTTGGTAAGAGAAGTGACCAAGAACCCGATGGTCACTCTGGTTGAACTCCAGAGATACAGATACAAAATACAGAGATATTCTTAATTTGCAATGAACTCAACATAAGGCTGCAACATAACAAAATGGTAAGAAAAGAAAAAAATTGAGGCCAATGTATACTCTGAACACATTCTGAATGCACTGTATCCTGACAAGTTTGGCAAAACTCCGCCTTTGACATTGTACCCGCCTCCCCGGTTGGCCTTGTTTGGCACAAGGGTAATCAGTGGGCCGTTGGCCCCAAGAAAACCCAGAGGAGGCACGATGAAGCCCCAGAAGTGACAGTGGGAACGCAGCTGGCCCTGGCACACACTAGCATGCCCTCATTTAACCTGATAGTGGCAACGCAGCTAATGTTTACTAATATACAAAAGCTTTCCCACAGCTAAGGTATATAAATCCACATAGGGCCTTGCTCATCATTCACTTTGTGGCAGCACAATGGCCAAGCAGTTCTCTGTGCATGAGGCTCTTGATCACACCCTTGATCATGACACTAGACCACTTGACCTGGTTCAGGCCTTGTTTTTTGTGATCTTCCCCATTCATTTTCAATGGCCAGTCATTTTTGACCAGGAACACCACAAATGTGACTTTCTGTTATTTTTTTACTAAATAAAAGTGCTTAAAAAAACAAAACTTCCATTAAACATTAAAGCACACTAGTGTGATATATAGTACAGCATGTTTTCATGTTTTCTTTTAATATTGCCAAAAATTTCCACAAATAATTATTTTTCTTTTCTTTTTTTTTTTTTTACTCAAAAATTAGGTGCATAGGCTCAGGTCAATGAGGCCTACAATCAATAAGTTACAAACAGAAATACAATTCTAATTGAAAGAAATTGAGTTTACATAAAGATCTAATCACATTTTTGGTAATTAATTTAGCATGAGAGATTTACAAGCAATTTTTAATAGGCCGGTCATTTTTGACCAGGAAGACCAAATTAAGTAATACATTTAAAGCACAAAAGTTAAATCTACATGCTTGGATTTCTTTTGCAGCATGATGGGAATCACACATACACTAATGAATCAGCCCATAAAACCTACATAAGGACAAAAGAAAGTATAATATAAATACATTTGCGAGATTTATGCTGCTCAATAAGGTGGAAACGCATCATCACAGTCTGCGAATAAGGCCTATTCTGTGAGGATCCCAATTTAAATCAGATTAAGGTTGGCCACAATGGTTATTACAGCTTAACCTTAATGGCACCATGTCTTCACGCATTAATTAATAAATAATGATTTGTCTTACAACAAAATGACAATAGATATATATCATAGATACTAATGATTTCTCACTGGAGCAGTTTTGGAACTTGTAATGGACATATCTATCTTAGTTTTTAACGTATCTCGGCTTAATGTGATGCTCTCATTGTTATACTGGTTGCCAGTATGTCAAAATGACCTTTGATAGTGACAACATAATTATTCAGAATGGTTTTCAGTACAAATAAATGTAAACAATTCAAAATGAATGTAATTTCACTGTGTGGGGGCATAAACGTATAACTTGCGAAAGTGTGGCAAAGGGCACTTAAAAAAAAAAAAAAAGAATTGGGATAGGTATCGCAATCTTGGTGTTAATTGATCGGTATCGGCCTCAAATTTCCTGATCGTGTTCTAATCATAATCTCTCTGTTGCTTGATTTCACCCCACTGTGCTTTTTCTACATTGTTTACAGGGTTCCCACAAGGACCTTGAAGTGCTTAAAGTGCTTGAATTTAGCTTAAAGTGGACTTATTATGCTAAATTCACTTTTACGTGGTGTTTGTACATAAATGTGAGTCGGCAGTGTGTGTGCACAACCACCCTACAATGTTAAAAGTCCACCCACTCTTTCTTATATTTCTGTTAATCAAAAACAGTGTGTCAAAATGAATGGTTTGCATTTCTGCTCTAAAGTGATGTCACGTTAGAGCAGGCCTCGCCCACGACTGGTGACTGACTCCATCCAATTATCATAGATCTTCCCCTGAGTGATCTACACACAGTCTGCCATTTTTGTCCGAGCTGGAGCAGATACAGTGAGAAGAATAATGTCTCAGCTTTGTAAGCGTCATAAGTGATCTGATGTTGGCTGTAAAAGTGAACATAACAGTCTTCATGTACATAACTGGTAATCAGAAGAAGGTTGCTGGTTCAATCCCCACATGTAGGTGTAAATCCCGGATACCTTCACACAATGTAAAGAATTAAAAAAGAGAGCGCTGACATGACTGAGTTTTCGGTTTTCATCATTGTCTTCTGTCTTTTGAACATGCCATTGTGTTATCCGGTTCATTATGAGACACCGAGAGAAGACGTGATATAGAAATGGCGCTCCGAGTACATAACAAGCCTTCCATCGTACAAAGCTGCTTCAATCTCTGATTCAATCTCATCTTGGTGTTTAGTGTAAATGTCTGGTCTCATGTCAAGTATTGTTGAAGTCTCGTGCCTGCTGAACAGCTGTTACGTCCAGGAGTTTTAATCCTCCGCTGGTGCTGTAATGCAAGCTCATGCATGGGGCAGCGCTGCGATTGGATGGAAGCGTTCATTCTCATGAATAATGAGGAGGAACACTCAGGATCTACTGACGTTCATGTGTACTGTCCTTCTACCAATCGTAACTTTTTTTGCGACATTTGTTCAGAACGAAATTAAAACCAAAAAAATAACCACTTTCCCCTTAATGTTAAACATATTTAATCTCATTAATTCACTTTAACTTTGGCAATCTTAGTAAATAAAGTGCATCTTTGTTTCCCACAGCCCGCAGAGGAGAAAGAAGCCCTTCTTGTGAAGGAGGAGTACCAGGAAGAGATGTCAGAGTCCACCTTCCTGTACCTAACCCTGGACCTGCCCACAGCTCCTCTCTACAAAGATGAGAAAGAGCAGCTGATCATTCCTCAGGTTCCTCTCTTCAACATCCTGGGCAAATTCAACGGAAACACTGAGAAGGTGAGCACTAACGTTCTGCAACGTTTGGTTTGAATAATACAATTTTGACCAGAACAAAGGTTTTTCTGAATTGCAAAGTGTTTTTTCATTCAAATCTGGTGTTTTTGCATGAGCCAAAGATGCTTCAACCAAACATAAATCACCCCAACAACTCCCATAGTTGATTTATGCTTTGATTGAAGCATCTTTGTCTCATGCGCAAACATCAAATTTGAATGAAAAACTAATTGACATACGAATGATATTTGACTATTGGATTAAGCTGAAATCAATGGAGTGTTTACAATTGACATTTTGTGTTTATGCAATGCACCTAAACCAGTTAAGATGCAATTTTTAAGAAGAAGATTAAAAGACTGGAAAGACTTTTTCTCCATCATACCTAATTTGGATTTCCAATTTGTTATCGTTTGTATTGTCTGAATGTAAGTAATTACTCTGTTTTTGCCCCAGGAATACAAGACATACAAAGAGAACTTTCTAAAAAGGTTCCAGCTCACCAAGCTCCCCCCGTATCTTATTTTCTGCATCAAACGATTCACAAAGAACAACTTCTTTATTGAAAAGAACCCAACTATTGTCAACTTTCCCATCACGTACGTTTCAATTTCGTATTTTGTTCTCAAGAACAATATGCACAGGATAAATTACAATGAAATTTTAGACATGCTCACCAAGTCTTTGTATGAAACAATTTAGCAATATTTGTTTTCTCTGTAATGTAATGAAATTCTTTTGTGAAAACATTGATCCGCAATAGGAATGTTGATTTGCGCGAGTACCTCACAGAAGAGGCGCAAGCTACTGAGAAGATCACAACTTATGACCTGGTGGCAAATGTAGTTCACGATGGCAAGCCAACTGAAGGTTCATATAGAATTCATGTTCTGCATCATGTAAGTGGGTTACCAACATTTATTCAATTGTAGACAGGAGCATCATAATTGGAGTGGTTAGCACAATATTATTAGTTAATAATGTGTTGATGTTTGATAGGGCACTGGGAAGTGGTATGAACTTCAGGACCTGCAGGTGATTGATATCCTTCCGCAGATGATCACACTTTCAGAAGCATACATACAGGTTTGCAACTTGTTCTATCATTGTCATTTAACATTGTCATTCAACACCTGATCGAGAAATGCACATGAAATTGCACAGTAGGTTGAGGACTAAAACTGTGAACCTAATTTTGCCTCATGTTGTAATGTTGTTCTTGTTGCAACAATTGCAATAACACCCATTTAAAATGCAATAATTGTTTAATTATTTAATTTCTATACATAATTTACAATCATATTTAATCAAATTACACATTGGTCACTCTAAGACTTTATAGATTTTAGTTTCATTTTTTAACGCATGCTTTGAAACGATATGTGTGTTGTGAAAAGCACTATACAAATAAATATGACTTGACATACACTGGTGGCCAAATGTTTGGAATAATGTACAGATTTTGCTGTTTCAGAAGGAAATTGGTGCTTTAATTCACCAAAGTGGGATTCAACTGATCACAAAGTATAGTCAGGACATTACTGATGTAAAATACAGCACCATCACTATTAGAAAAAAGTCATTATTTATCAAATCTAGACAGGCCCCATTTCCAGCAGCCATCACACCAACACCTTATCCTGGAGTAATCATGATAAATTGCTAATTTGGTACTTGAAAATCACTTGCCATTATATCAAACACAGTTGAAAGCTATTTGGTTCATTAAATGAAGCTTAACATTGTCTAGTCTTTGTGTTTGAGTTGCCACAGTATGCAATAGACTGGAATGTCTTAGGTCAAAAATGGCAAAAAAGAAACAGATTTCTCTAGAAACTCATCAGTAAATCATTGTTTTGAGGAATGAAGTCTATACAATGTTTGATATTATGCCAAAAAAACTGAAGATTTCATAAAAAGGTGTACACTACAGTCTTCAGAGACAACTGGCTCTAACAAGGACAGAAAGAGATGTGGAAGGCCAGGTGTTCAACTAAACAAGAGGATAAATACATCCGAGTCTCTAGTTTGAGAAATAGATGCCTCACATGTCCTCCGCTGACAGCTTCATTGAATTCTACCCGCTCAACACCAGTTTCATGTACAACAGTAAAGAGAAGACTCAGGGGTGCAGGCCTTATGGGATGAATTGCAAAGCAAAAGCCACTTTGAAATGGAAAACAAAAAGAAAAGGTTAGAGTGGGCAAAGAAACAGACATTGGACGACAGATAATTGGAAAAGAGTTTTATGGATCTGAACCCCATTGAGCTTTTGTGGGATCAGCTAGACTGTAAGGTGTGTGTGAAGTGCCCGACAAGACAGTCACATCTATGGCAAGTGCTACAGGAAGTGTGGGGTGAAATGTCATCTGAGTATCTGGACAAACTGACAGCTAGAATGCCAAAGATCTGCAAAGCTGTCATTGATGCACGTGGATGATTTTTTGATGAGAACTCTTTGTAGTTTAAGATATTCTGAAAAAAAATCTAAATAAAATTGTAATAGTAATTTTACAAGTTATTAATGTCCTGACTATACATTGTGATCAGTTAAATGCCACTTTGGTGAATAAAAGTACCAATTTATTTCCACAAGAGCAAAATCTGTGCATTATTCCAAAATTTTGGCCTCCAGTGTAATTGACCTGCCTCACAGAATATAGCCAGAAAATGGAAAACCTTACAATTAAACTCCATTATGATGAATAAATTAGTGATAAACCAATATTAATGCATCTTATTAAGTTTGTTATTAATTATTGTCTAATAACCAAACACTAATATATACAGTAGTAGTTTCTTCTTGTATCAGTTCTCAAATCTACCTACAGCCTTGTCAATTGCTAATGCACATTTAACTAATGTTGGAAATATTGCATAAAATTGCTATCATTAAATATTATATATGTACTACATCGGCCATTGGCCAGTTCTCTCTCTAGATATTAGGTCGGCCAATTAAAATCCTTGTGGATCAATGTGGCTTTGAAAGTATGTGTGGTAGTAGTACAACACTGTTGGCATTGTTAAATACATTTTCCAAAAAAGTATTTTATTTATTATATTGAAAATATCCTAAGTAATGCATATTTGAGCTGTTTAACTGGTGTAACTCTTGGCTGAAGCATCAGTATGCAGCCTTTACCAAAATATTTCATTTTGCAGATTTGGAAGAGACAAGAATAAAGAAGATGGTGCTGAAAGCCATAAATTTGAATAAGAGACAAAAAACTTCAGCATCGCAGAATGTAGGATGTATCGCTCCTGTATTGGATTCAATTTTGATCTCTTGAGAACTCTGCACTGGAATAAAGTGATGGAGTGAATAAGTTGCAATGAGAAAAGACTTTGAAATCTGCAACCAGATGCAACTATTTCATGTTATTCTGTTATGATGTATCTACAGTTAAATAAAATGTATGAACTCTTCACAATTTAAAATCTGAACATTTGCTTAAGTTCGGCTGTTTTTGTAATATTAAACTTTTTATTAAACCTTCCATGACTACATACTGTGTCAATGATTCAGCTCTCCAGAAAACTAGGATTGAGATTTATAAACTAGTCTCCAAGATTAAAAAAAAAATATTTGTTATTGTCTTGTATGTGGAAGTCGCCCTGCATTTCATTGCTTCATTGCATTTCAAAGAAATGAGAAGGGTTGTTGTTGTTGAAATGTATTTTAGGATTTATTATTTGTCATTTTGAGCAACACCTCGATAACACATTTTCATGTGAAGAAAAAGGCATTCCACCTTGTACAGCATTTCCACACAAACAATAGTAAAAATTCATAGGCAATTGTTTTTTTTTTATTTTTATGATATACAGTATTTGTGAGTTTTTCTGATGACAAGCATAATGTTGCACTGTTAAAATTATTGTCATTTGAGTCATTGTTATTAAATCATCTTAATCATCTTCAATCATATGCTGTTTTCCCATTTTAATGGCATAGAGAAAATATGAATCTATGTAACCAAACAATTAACCAACTTGACAAAAGAAAAATTAACCGTGCCATGTTTTCAATGCATAGCAATACAATGATAATTATTAAAAACATTTGACATGAAAGAACATTTGTATGCTTACATTAAAATCTGATAGGTGCGTAAAGATAATTTTAAGGCTAATTAAATGTCATCACAGCTTAAGTAGGAGTCTTAAAATGTCCCTTGCTTTTATACCATTAAAGTGGAAGTACAAGGTTTGATCAGGTAAACTGATCAATTGCTTCTGAGCTGAAATAGTATCGAATCAGTTGATTTCAGTTGTGTCCCCTGCAAAGGTAGTCCTCCTGTTAACAAAACACACAAAACGTTTCTGTCAAGAATCGCTTGGGAACGTCTCCAATCCTCCCAGATAACAAGCTGTTCATAGTTACAGTAAGTCATTGAGGTAGATTGTAAAATAGACTGTAATTAAGTTCAGTGCTAATTTTGGGCAAGTCATATTACCTTGCATGCCATAATAGCTGGTAGTTTTGCTTCATTCTTCAGCACCCTGAGGCCATGAAGCTTCACAAACCTTTCACACTAGGATAGAAAGTGGAGACAATAAATGTACAAGTGTAATGTACCATTGTTGTAAAAAAACAGGGGAAGTGCTTTGTATAAAAGTTTTAAAAAGTCTTCAAATGTGCACTTTTGTCTTTGTGTTATCTTGGACTACACTGACACCTAGCGGCTTGGATGCAGCATAATTTTAAATCACTAGTTTTCAGTTTCAGATGCCATTGTAGAAATGTAGTTTTCACAGTCAGTCATGATTATTTGAATCACTGAGTGAAAGTGTCCAATAACAGGACAGTTACTGAGATTGAGTAGTATTCAGCTGGTCATGTGATTCTAACATGGCGGTCCCCATGTGCGGACCCTCTCCATGTAGAATAAAACAGCTTTTAGAATGTTACTGATATGACTGGAGTCTTTAATGCGAGTGGTCATTATTTCCTACATGCATTGCAAAATTTCAATTCATGAGGAAAAAATTACTGAGTGCACCTATAAGTATGTTTTCAGTAAGAATCAGGGAGGTTTCACCATTTGCTTTAGTGCTGTAAATGAAAGCTGATTATAAGTGGTGCTTGCTAATGCCAAAGCAATACTGTTACCAGAAAATGTCTAAAAAACTAGAATTGTTTTTATTGTATTTTTAAATAAGGTGCCAAATGCAAGAATTGAACTTCAGCGCATAACGTGCTTTTAAAAACTTTTATGTAAATCTGCTGTGGTGCTTGTACATACACGGTTGTACATTTTTAGTTGACATATTTAAAGAAATATAGTGGTAGTGTGAAATATATTCATATATATATATACAGTATCTCACAAAAGTGAGTACACCCCTCACATTTTTGTAAATATTTGATTATATCTTTTCATGTGACAACACTGAAGAAATGACACTTTGCTACAATGTAATGTAGTGAGTGTACAGCTTGTATAGCTTGTATAACAGTGTAAATTTGCTGTCCCCTCAAAATAACTCAACACAATGCCATTAATGATCTAAAACCGCTGGCAACAAAAGTGAGTACACCCCAAGTGAAAATGTCCACATTGGGCCCTTAATGGCTGTGTGTTGAGTTATTTTGAGGGGACAGCAAATTTACACTGTTATACAAGCTGTACACTCACTACTTTACATTGTGGCAAAGTGTCATTTCTTCAGTGTTGTCACATGAAAAGATATAATCAAATATTTACAAAATGTGAGGGGTGTACTCACTTTTGTGAGATACTGTACATATAGACACCGATCAGCCATCACATTAAAACCACCAACCTACTATCGTGTAGGTCCCCCTCATGCCGCTCAAACAGCATTGACCCATTGAGGCATGGTCTCCACAAGATATCTGAAGGTGTCCTGTGGTATCTGGCACCAAGACATTAGCAGCAGATCCTTTAATTCCTGTAAGTTGCGAGGTGAGGCCTACATGGACCAGATTGTGGTCCAGCACATCCCATAGATGCTCAATCCGATTGAGATCTGGGGAATTTGGAGGCCAAGTCAACACCTTGAACTCTTTGTCATGTTCCACAAATCATTCCTGAGCAATTTTTGCAGTGCACGTTATCCTGCTGAAATTCCATGAAGGGGTGTACCTGGTCTCCAACAATCTTTAGTTAGATTGTACACATCAAAATAACATCCACATGAATGTCAGGGCACAAGGTTTCCCAACAAAACATTGCCCAGAGCATCTCACTGCCTCTGTTGGTCTGCCTTCTTCCCACAGTACATCCTGCTGCCATCTCTTTCCCAGGTAAACTACTCACAAACACCCAGACGTCCACATGATCTTAAAGAAAACAGACTAGGCCACCTTCTTCCATTGCTCAATGGTCTAGTTCTGACGCTCACATACACATTGCAGGCGCTTTCGGGCAGTGGACAGGGGTCTGCATAGGAACTCTGCTGGTTTGCGGATATGCAGCCCCATACACTGCAAGCTGCGATACACTGTGTGTTCTGACACCTTTCTATCCTGGCCAGCATTAAGTTTTTCAGCAATATGTGCTACTGTAGCTCTTCTGTGGGATCAGATGAGACGGGCTACCCTTCACTCCCCACGTGCATCAATGAACCTTGGGGGCCCATGACCCTGTCGCCGGTTCACCGGTTGTCCTCGTTTGGACCACTTTTGTTAGGTACTAACCACTGCATACCGGGAACACCCCAAAAGACCTGCCGTTTTGAAGATGCTCTGACCCAGTCATCTAGCATCACAATTATGCCCTTATCAAAGTCACTCAGATCAAGAACTAACTGTTCACTTGCTGCCTATTATATCCCACCCCTTGACAGGTGCCATTGTAACGAGATAATAAATGGTATTCACTTCGCCTGTCAGTGGTTTTTATGTTGTATCTGATCAGTGTATATATGTATATGATGTGTTGTGCTCTTTACTTGAGGAATAGCATTCGGGTGAAGGTGGCATATCTTCTGCAGCTCAGCAGAGGTCTGGATCTCAGTGAAGTTGTGGCCCAAATGAAACTGAGACAGAACTGCTAGCTTCTTACAGGAATCACAGTCTGTGTGCACAGTGGACACTGGAGAGGACACAAATAATTCATATTTAGCATTATTACTAATTTACAGCAGAAAGAATTATTCTTTAATCATGGCTAGTTTGAGGATTTGTTAACCCAGTGGCTCTAAATCTTTTCACATCAAGCAACAAGTCTGGCCAAATCAGGGCATCCAGCCCCACAAAGTTATTATTATAGGTTTGTATTTTTAATTTAGTTTTTATTTCTAATTTATTTTCAATTTATCAGTTGTTCAATTAAGTTAAAGTACATCAATCCAAAACATCAATCTAATTCTGGATCCATCTCGTGGGAGCTGGACACAGTACCAGTGTCATGCCGATTTTTCACCCCCTGAATGGTTATGCTTAGGGGTAGGTGCAGGTGTGACTAATGACTCCCTATGGTTAAGGTAACAGGTGGGTGTAGGGGTGGGCTTTAGGTACAGGGAACAGTTAGGAAGGGGGTCACACCAGTTTAATACATTTGCAAAGATTTCAAACAAACTTCTTTCCTGATGTCATTATGGGGTATTGTTTGTAGACTTTTGAGGAAAATAATGAATTTAATCAATTTTGGAATAAGGCTGTAACATAACAAAATGTGGAAAAAGTGAAGCGCTGTGAATACTTTCCGGAAGCACTGTATGCAGGGGGCCTAAGAATATGTTGGGGAGACAGATTTCGGCAAAACAATGGCACCTTAAGAGCTGCCATCATGCAAGAATCACTGCGGGTTCTGGGACTTCATGTTTTTAGCTTTTTTAGTGTTGACTAGTTTCAGTGTTTTTACTATTTTATTTTACAACTATTTCTTTTATTTGTAGAATTTTAGAGCTGCTAAAGCTAATGCGTTAATTGATATAATTTAAATATGTTTAACAGCTGTAATTTCTCAGGACTATCTAGATAATGTATAATATATATATATATATATATATATATATATATATATATATATATATATATATATATATATATAAACCGAGTTGTGTACAAAAGTTTGAGAACCTCTGTTCTACGTGACAAGTGTGTGCTCACCTCTGCTAATCGGGCTACTTACATAGTATTGGTGTCTCTGAGTGACACAGCCCCAGCGCAGCACAGATAGTATGTGGAGGGGCGGAGGACACTAGAAGATCAATGAGTTTCTTTCCATACGTTTCTATAAATTTGTCACACATATCCTTATATTGTGCTGGCAAATAGTCACAGATTTTCTCCAGAAGCTTCACTATGACTTCCTGAAACAGGTCCGACCAAAGAAAATCAGGAGCATTTTATTTTTTAAAGTGATGCAAGTCAATAAAATTCTAAGCATATGAATATGATATAAATATGAAACTGATATCCAACAGCCTTACTTCAGTTCTTTCTTTTGGCAACATGCTCTCCAGTGTCTTTATTAGGAACAGACAGAAGGTACAGATAGGATTTAAAGGAACCTACAGTAGGACACAGGAAACAGGAACTTTTGATAATTGTCATATTAAATATTAATTTATCCACTTACTGAACTTAACATAGCTTATAGTTGCAATATAGTTGTCAAATGTTCCATTTTCTAGCAGAAAGTCAATTATTTTGCTTTATTTTATGACTAGAACCATCAGAATCAGGAGCAATGGTCTCTAGATGATTGATTTGGCCCAGTTACAGGACATTTGACCGGATCAACATCTTTTGTTGGTCCTGAAACACCATTCCTGTCAGACACATGTCCGAACCCTGGCCGTAACGCCAATCCCAAAACCCAGAGGGAAATGATTAGTTGATAAAAATGTTGTTCAAACACCAATCCTATCCTTAAAAGATTAGTTCACCCCAAAAATGCAAGTTCTCTCGTCATTCCTTTATTTTGGTCTGTTCTCACCCAAAATCTACAAGATTGCTTCAGAAGACATTGATTAAACCAATGGAGTCTTATGGATTACTTTTCTACTGTGATTTTAGCGGCTTAAAATGACCCCATTCAGTTGCATTGTATGGACCTACAGAGCTGAGATATTCTTTTAAAACTTTGTTTGGGTTCTGCAGAAGAAAGCAAGTCAAACACATCTGGGATGGCATGAGGATGAGAAAATGATGAGAGAATTTTCATTTTTGGGTGAACTATCCCTTTAAGGCTAACCTTAAAATCCGATTGGTTGATCAAATGTTGTTTTAGGTCCATTGAGGTATACATCTGCCAAAACCACAATGCCAATATCAGTTGAATGAAGTAATAAAAGTAAATACAAATTAAAACATTTTATTAAAACATAAAAATCAGCTAGATTAAATCCTTGAAGCAACTTCAAGCAACATGTGAACCTTAATGTACACTGAATCTTGTTACCTAATGTTCTAATAACGATCTTACACATCAAAGATGTGGACTCAAAATCTGTGACTAAGACTCAAGGTAGATTCAGGTCACAATCCAGATTTAATTCCTTACCTTGCAAAGCAATACTTCAGACAATGTCTGGGTAATGAGTACATGAATGACTTCTTGGATCTTTTGTATGTCTAATGCTTACCTCTTGACTAGTTCCACTCAGCACTGATGTTGCTTTTCTGTCTGCCGGCCCCATGCTGCATAGTCCCAACAGTGAACATATGTCACCGTCTTTGTGATTCTATGGTGAAGGTACAAAACCATTTTTGATTAAATAAATAAAAACATCATGACACATTAGGGGGTTTACATTTCTAGGGAGTTTAGTTCACCAATTACAAATAGAACCACTGTACATAGTACCATTCTGAAAAATGTTCAATACATTAAACGAACAATATGTTGACGTTGTGGCTGTGCATTAAGAAACAACCCATTGTCAGTAAGTGTAAGATTTTAAACTGAGAGATACTCACTGGCAATTCACTGAGATACTGTCTGGCCAAAAGTAGATATTTATTTGATCCATCCATGCACCAAAACATATTGGGGACTTCATGACACATTTTTTTGAGAGCTTCTTCAACAAGGTTCTGTGAAGAGGGGATAGCTTAAGATATAGACACTCAATCATGAATACAACAGAAGGTTATGAGATAAAAAACATCTTTTTTTTTCTTAATTGTAAATGCAGTCAGCATTGGGTAGAATTGGGCTTCATGTAATCTGTATTATGTAATCTGATTATAAAATAAAGTACTTGCAATTAGGTTAAAATACATTTTAAAATGTGCGTAATCAGATTAGTTACTTTTTATGGATTTCATACACATAGATTACATTACTTATTAGTATTGATTTTTGAAGAGTCGCCAAACACTTTCATTGTTTAATGAAAGTGTGTAAAGGAGTGTCAAATTAATACTTGTAGGGTGGGTTGCACAAACCAGGATTAATCTTAAATTTAGATTAAATCAAGGATTATCAGAGAATTCTGTTGCACCAAACTTTAAACCTTGTTTAAAAATAATCAGGGTTACATTTGAATACATCAATTTGATTATGTTTAAATTTTACAGTAAATCTGAGATAACTTTAATTCTGTTGGTCCAATATTTTCAACTCTTATTTAAATCTCAGTTAGAGATTAACTTTAAACTTGCAGTTGAATTGGTTTAAAAAATAATCGCACCAAAAATTAAACATGAATGACTAGGTAAACGGACAGTGGATGTGCTGTCAGCCCCCTGAGAGACGTTTATCATAATATTTATAATATGTCGCTGTCCTTTTCTGCATATCGCTGCGCTGTTTTGCAGCCCTCTTCTGGCAGTACGTTTTATCTTATTGCCACCCGTTCCGCCTCGTGGTGCGGCTGGACCACCGGGAAAAGTTCCGGTTCTCCCTATGGCCAGTCCGCCCCTGCTGTGTGCACTCATAGTTTTGACTGATTGTTTGATCAACAAGGTCACAGCATAATAATGTGCCAGAATTTCTGCCAATCAGTGATGAGTTGGTAAATTTTGATTGGCTGGCTAGACCACAGATCTGCTAAAAACAAACAAGAGGAAGAGGATAAGGGGATAGTTTGTTTTCCAATAATCAAAGCAAGCGAGTTCACCCCCCACATTATTTATACCATGATCAATGGAAATATTTAAATGCTTCACACTGCAACCCCACCAATGTTCAAGACAAATCTACACCCTTGCTCAAAATAAAAATGTTCATGCACAGAATTTTGGCACATTTGTAACTCCATTCGTAATTATCCGCTTCCACATTTTTTACATGCGGAGACACGGGACAGAGACGGATCTATCGAGGTGAAGCGAGAAGAGAGCGTTATTCAGCATTTAACGATAGCAGTAGCCTAATAAGCCACAGGTGATCTTTATTGCTCCCGTCCTCTCTACTCGTTTCAGTCGGCATCATGGGCGGTTCATTTCTGGCCAAAATAGTAGTGCTAACGAGGGGATGCGGTCGATTCGAGATCCGTGTGGGGTCCTTTTTTCATAGTTACACACATTTTCTTAAACGCTGCTGCGACATTTTCTTAACCTGCTAGATCTACAGCTAAATTCAGAAATTCATCATGGCGGACAAAATGAATCGCAGGTGAACGTTTTAATCACAGGCGGGGCTGGACTGGTAATCTGGCATACCGGGCATTTTCCCGGTGGGCCGATGCACTTTGGGGCCGATCAGGGGCGGACTGGCCATGGGAAAGCCGAGTGGCCCAGTGGGTCGGCCGTGAAATGGGCTGAATGGGCCACGATAAGCTCAAATGAGCCGGCCCGTTATGCAGAATGGACCACAAAACGGTGGCGCGATATGCAGGAAATGACAGCGAAAGCTCTAAACTCTGCTTAATTGAATCCTTATTGGGGCAACCCACCCTTAAAATTAGATTTTCATCAAAGCAAGCTATAAATAATCCAAAAACGACATAATAAATAATAAAAAATGACATAACTGATTACAAATTTGGCTGTGTAATCAGTGCCAGATTACATTTCAGAAGTAATTTAGATATTGAGTGCAGTACATAAATAAAAATAACATGATCTAAAAAAAAACTACAATTAACCTTTTTTACTTGTAGTACAATAATTATAGTAATTTACGTTAATATGTAGTATACGTTATACATACAGTAGTATTTTATTAAATGTTTTTGTATACCACACAGTACAGCACCAATCCCCAGGCAAAAACTTGTGAGCGTTCTAGTCAGAACTTCTCTCTTATATCAAATGTGTTTTTGAAGTATAGTTTGATGAAATTAGTAGTTTAATACTTAATGTGAGCCAGAAACCATAGATACCTCACATGGCTCAGCTGCCATAAGAAAGTAAAATTAGATCCGTACTTGCAATTGCAATTTTCACTTCTCTAAAGCTATTAGTACAATGCCCATCCCATAGCATCCTTTGGTATTTACCCTTTATTTGATCATTTTTTATGTAGAAGGTCAGATTGTGTTTAAACATACTGTTGACACTACAGACCCTTGATTACCAACAGTTCAATTAGTTACAATGTATTTATTTCAGTGACACACACACACACACACACACACACACACACACACACACACACACACACACACACACACACACACACACACACACACACACACACACGTTGTGTTTCCATGTTTTATGGGGACTTTCCATAGACATAATGGTTTTTATACTGTACAAACTTTATATTCTATCCCCTAAACCTAACCCTACCCCTAAACCTAACCCTCACAGAAAACTTTCTGCATTTTTACATTTTCAAAAAACATCATTTAGTATGATTTATAAGCTGTTTTCCTCATGGGGACCGACAAAATGTCCCCACATGGTCAAAAATTTCGGGTTTTACTATCCTTATGGGGACATTTGGTCCCCACAAAGTGATAAATACATGCTCACACACACACACACACACAAATTCACCTGTGAGTCTTGATTGGAGAGCATTTCCCTCAACAACTGTACAATCCTGTTGCAATCACTGCACATGTTGTTCATCTAAATAATGACAATGAATATCTGCAATGAAGTGGCATTATGCTTGATCATGATCTCTTTTGGTCATAAATATATAAATAATGCTTCAGTCTAATACTCTTCATGTAACATGCACAATCAAAAGATTGCTAGAATGTATCAGTTTCTAAAATAAAACCACAAACTCTCACAACCTCTTTTTTTAGGTTTTGTAATTGACACAACATAGAAAGAAGGAAGTGTAAAAATGACCAGGTTCTCAGATCTTCTTTTCAGTTCACAGACGTTGGGCATTTATTATTTGTAAAAAAGTGCCAAACCTCTGTTCATCTAGACATTTATAAAATACATTTTTAGGGGAGAATACTGATGTCTCTCTTTTCATATACAGTATATGCACCTGCAAGGGGAAGTATGTCTGGCTGAATTTTAGAGATAGACACGTTCTTGATACAGGGTGATTTCAGAGATAAGCAGAACAGTTGCAAATATGCTATTATAAAATAAACGCACAGAAATAATGTTTTTCAGGGGTGCTTGGCTGCCAAAAAAAAGAAGGTTTTTAGAGCCATTAGTGCCAATTAAATAAGATACAAGTAGCTGATCCTAGAAACAACATGCCCCAAATAGCTAGGTGTGTCACATTATACGAGGCAAGTTGTCAAAACCTGCCATTAAATAAATATCCTGGCTGATGTTTTTCAGATAAATAAAGAAAGTTCAGCAATTATGAAGCACAAAAATATGAATGAAGCAGCTAAATATAAAAGGTACATTGTACATTGTAAACGCAGCATGTTATTTGGCAACCATTCATCACTCACCTGTTGAGGGCTGGATGTTTGCTGTGTGTAGCGGTGAAGATCTAGATCTACACTTCTCGTCCATCCTATTGAGAAACCAGGAATGGTATTGCAAGATAATGAATCCTCTCTGCACTTTACGACCATATTAGTTAACTTATCAGGAAACCGATTGGAAAATGAAAGAGCTGAATTGAGCATTTGAAACATTTGAAAACGTAACTTTGAATTGATTTAAGTACACTTGGAGAAGTCTACAGAGAATAAAGTGTAGGCTCTAACAAGTGCAGGCTTCATATTTTAATAGTGAAATTTGATTGCATATATGGTCAAGCAAAATATATAAAACAAGCCCAGCCTCGGTTAACATTTAAATGTTCTTACCTGAAGACAGAGTAGAAGTGACCACTAAAAGATATACGATGGCAAACTCCATTGTCTGCATTGTAGAGTGTTCTTCCACTGCAGTCAATATATCTTACAACTAATGCAGATCAGGGTGTTGTCTGTGTTCATATGGTAAACCCCTCAAGAATCTTTCCGGTCTGATATTCACTTGCATTCTAGATTCGCATTATTGTACTTTGAGGAAGTAGGCCAACTTTAACCACTGGCCAGCAACAGATCTATTCTATACTGTACTAAATATGTCTACTGTAATCTATCAGTATCATAAGGAGTGTTCTCTAGTAGAAGAGTAGAATAGCTATTAGCTATATTAACACATATCTAGCTGATAACAATAATAAACACATAATACTGTATGGAGATGAGCAGATGAAAGCTTCTATAGGGAGGAAATTACTATGAAAGTTGCTTAGAATCCCTCTCAAATCGGTCTTGCATGGTGTACAGTAGTGAATATACAATAGCTAATATGGTGCATGCATAAGGCTATACAGATATTATGGGGCCTATATATTTTGTATTGATGTATAATAGAAGTATACATACATCAGCAGATTTCTAAAGCTTCAAACAGCACCTTTGTTACATTTACAGTTATTCATTGAGCAGATGCTTTTATCCAAAGCGACTTACAAATGAGGAATACAACAGAAGTGATTCGATTCATCCTAAGGAGGCAGTAATAAGGGCTGCAATACAAAGTACCAAAAGTACCAGTAGAGAGGAAGGTGAGGGACAGTGTTGAAAGAATGTTTTTCTTTCCTTAGAATAAAGAAGACAGTTATTGCATTGGATTGTAGGATTGGGACAAGTGCTCCCGAAAGAGATGCATCTTTAGATGTTGCCTGAAGGTGGTCAGAGAATCAGCTGCTCTGGTGGGGTTTGGCAGGTCATTCCTCCATTGAATTGAATGTTCGAGAGAGTTATTTTGTGCCTCTGTAAGATGATATCACTTATTATAAAAAAATAAGTATTTCAAAAAGTGCTATGGACATGGATTATGGCAATGCAATTGTATATAGACCTGGAACATACCATGAAGTATCTTGGAGTAGCCTACGATTTAAAAGTAGCAATCATTCAGTACAATGCATGGAACGTATCAAAGTGTATCAAATTAATCATTACTGTGCCAGGCTTGATAGCACGTACTTTGCCAACAATGTAGGCCTGCATAGAAAAATTTTAATAATGCATTATAATTGAACTGCACATTGATAAAATCTTAAAAGACTTTAAATTATTCAATAAGAGCACATTCGTTTTAAAGAGGAGAGAAGGTATGGCATTTGGGAACGTGTAGGCTTGAATTAGAACGTCACATTTGTCATTACTTTCAGGCTCGTCGCTCTTGAGCTATCTGACCCCCAGCTTTTACAATTGAGTAGTGTCACAATGCTTATTCGAATTTAAAGAGCTCGTTGTTTTATGTACACGGGTGTGTGTATTAGCCCTTCAGATGTCTGTTAGAACGCAAGCTTCAATACACATCTCTTGTCAAGCATCTCCTCTATTCTGACAGTGTGCTGATATTTGGCTGAGGTGCTCAAACAGAGTGCTCGATGCTCATGAGCGGTGTTTCCTGTATGAGCCTAGGATGATTAAAAGGTACTATGTGCAGCTGGCGTCACACAACACTGTCTCCACACATTCACACTCACAGCGCACTGTTCATGCAAACTATATACAGTATATATGTAATTAAATCACAGCGGTAAAATAATCTCACTAGGACATAACATGACTTTAAGTTGTGAGCTGAATGTTTACGAGTACCAGTACCAGTACCAGTACATTAGCGTGGTATCGGACCCGATACCGATACCAGTGTTGGTATCAGAACATCCCTAGATATAAATGAATAGGACTTATATTTTGTATATAGAAAATGTATAAAAGTATACAGAATACAGAAATCTGATTCATGGCAATATACAGTATGACCTATATCAAATATATTTGGTTCAAATATGGTTTTTACTGATATAAAGTCACATACATGTACATATATGCAGATATTTCAGAATACTACTAAAATAGCCGTTTTCTTAAATGTAATGTATGTTTACACATTTTTGTAAATACTAGTGGAATTTGTTGCTCAAATACAGTATATGAATTATATATATATATATATTAGGTTTTTACAGTGAATGCTACATTAGTTTCATAACAATTATGCACAGGGTTAGGGAGTAACAGAATACATGTAACAGGATTTGCTTCATTAATATGGAGCCAGAAATATGCCAAAACAATTTGAATTAGAATTGTGTACATTTTAATTATAGACTTTTGAATTTGAATTATAAGTGTAATTTTGCCAAATGTAATATTACGTTGTATTTTAAATAGGTTTGAATTTGATTTTTTTTTTTAACTCATTTCATTTTTAACCAAATTAAATTGTTTTTTTTTATAGCACGATTTTATAAATATGTTTTTTCAAACAGCACATTTTTGGTTCTGAGTTTTTACACTGTAAATATCCCGTTTTAAAAAATACATCTTCAAGTTTTCAAGATGGAGAAGAAATTCAGAACACCAAATTCAATATTCTAAAATTCAAAGATCTACAGAAATTCAGATCTACAGAAAGTGGGTCAGAGGTCAAGCTTCCGTGTTCCACAGGGAAGAGTAGAGGGTCTCGGAAAAGTCGCACGGAGCATTTTGGCCAATTACAGGTCGAGGTGCAATAATTCTCTGGGGCGAGCGTGATTCAAAATGTCGCCATTCTGACCATGAAGTGGTTCTTAAACTTTTATGTTTTATATTTTTATGGTTAGCACTTTCTCAGTATGAGATATTTGTCTAAGCGGTCTCTGGTATTTGTTTTAGTATAAATTATATTTAGTATGAAAGTATGCGTAAGAGTAAGCATCACATATAACTCAATAATGAATGTAATTCTGCTTCATTCTGTGATCGGAATCCACATCAGATCCGGATGTTATTTCAAACACTTGCTGGTGTTTGTAAGTGCGTTTTGAGCTCAAGACATGAACATCACAAATGATCATTCAGATGTGTGAGATTTAGCAGGCGTGATTACATTATAAGATTCATTTCATGCAAATTGTAGCTTATTGTAAGGCATGTAATGGCTAATTTACATACCGAACTCCAACAAACGTTACACACATCCCTTAGTGCACATCCCTATTGATATTTAGTCATTATGCCATATAGTTTGACTGTCAGAATCATTTAAACGGAACATTTCACATGTTCTTGTCATAAATCTTCAAAGCTGCAAAATAAGGTTCGATTTTGGGTAATGTTGATTATTATTAATAATAACAAGGCAAAAATTTATAAGCCTTTTTACAGTTTCATAATTTGATTCATCATTATTGTCATCATTATGAAGGCATTTCAAGGCCATTAATCCGCGCGCGTTATTGATGCTCGCATGCGCGATAGAGTAAACTTAACTTGCAGTTATTTGTAATTTTGTGATTATTCAGAGCTCATGTTATACTTAATATGTTGTTTTTTGTTATCACCATTATTGTGATTTGTATGTAAAATAATGAGTTCTTGTAGTCTAAATCTACAGTTTTTCAAAATAAAAGCTATTATATTGGTTTACCTTGCAGAGTTTATTGAATTTTCGCTTTGTTATGGGGTCTGCGTGGGCACGTTGGAGTCCAGGGTGGCTGCTTTTCTGGGCTGTAGGAACAAATCCAACAGCAGCAGTCCAGCCCAAATTACCCAGCAGCCCACTGGGAAAACACCCGGTGCTCCCAATGACCAGTCTGCCACTGAGCTCCAAAAATCACATAAAGTAAACAGAAATGTAATCCATACGACTCCAGTTAAATCCACATCTTGAGAAGTGACATAATAGGTGTGGGTAAGAAACAGAACAATAATTAAGTCCTTTTTTACTATAAATCTCCACTTTCACTTTCAGAAGTGAATGTGAAATTAAACAGGCTCCACATGTGACTTTTAGATGTAAAAGTGAAAGTGGAGATTTGGAATAAAAAGGACTTACATTTTGATCTGTTTCTCAACCACACCTATCATATCGCTTCTGAAGATATAGATTTAATCACTGAAGTCATATGGATTACTTTTATGTGATTTTTGGACCTTCAAATTTCTTGCCACCATTCACTTGCATAGGACAGAGCTGAGATTTTTTTTTTCTAAAAATCTTAATTTGTGTTTAGCAGAAAAAAGAAAGTATACACATCTGGGATGTATGAGGGTGAGTAAATGATTAAATAATTGTAATTTCTTAGAAAATACTACATTATGATTGTAGTTAGTTTAATAACCTTTTACTTTACTAAGTGCACATCAAAGAAAATAATAAAGTAAAAAAAAAAAAAAAAACTTTAAACAAAAGAATGACAACAAAGCCATTTGTGAGTTTTAATTTATTTATTAATTCTGTAAATGTATCTTCAGCTGGTGTACAGGGTAGAATATTTCTATATATTTATATAGACATTTAAAATCTTGTCTGATTCAAAGACCTATAGTAGCAATAAAAATGAACACATGAAATTAAAGAAACTTTAAAGAAGTACAAGGCTTCTTTATTCCCACAGGCACCTCCCTGAAGTCTGCTACAAGTACATCCATAACATTTAAGTATTTCCATATTCCCATATAGCAGGTCGTAATTTCCCATTTGCAAGTGCAAAGCATTCTAATTCTCTCTCTCTCTCTCTCTCTCTCTCTCTCTCTCTCTCTCTCTCTCTCTCTCTCTCTCTCTCTCTATATGTAGACACACACAAACACACATAGTATATATATATATATATATATATATATATATATATATATTAAACTATGTATTAAGAACATCTTTTCTGTGCAAGTGTGCAGTTTCCATTCCTTTTCATAAGTATTATACTATTGCGTTATTACATTTAAATAATTTGTGTAGTAAATAGGAGTATAAATATCACATTTTTGCAAGAGGTTGGCATTTAACCATTGCTTAAACATCAAACAACTGCATTGCTAATTTGACATTCCCTTGCTGCCGTGAATGGACTGGCCCACCTGTGCAGCCACTGTGATCTGTGTTTTAGTTTTGTTCAGACAGTGTTTAAAGGAAGAATATTCTAGTGTGAAAAATTTTGGTTTTCTTTTAAATGAGTTGCCAAACATTTCAATGTTTTAGAAAACCCATACAATGCTAATCACCTAAAATGTAAAAAAGAAAAGAAAAGAAAAGAAGAGCAGCAGCAGCAAGTAAGCTGTATAGGGTAGCCTATGAAAAAGAAATAAACCTAAATTTGGTATAATCGGTAATGTGCATGGAAGAAATATAATTATTGTTTCATTTATTTTAATCTTTATATTAAAAGATAAACAGTTACATTTTTAGTTGGTTCCAGTTATGCGAGCCTCAAGTGTTTTATACTAGAGACCAATGACCATGTACATTTGAATTAAACTGCTAAGGAATAATGTACAGTGCTACAATACAGTCGGTAGATGTCCTGTATTTATATTATGCTCTTATGTTATTATCAGAAGCTTATCCTGTCTGTTTAAGTGGCTTTATCTGCATGCATCATGTCATTTATGCATACATTTCAGATGATTGATTTGAGGTTTTCAGGAATTTCATTATGCTTTAGTTTGGTTTTCCTTCGCAAACATCTTTCGAAATCAGGATAAGTATTTGTGGTATATTCAGACGTAGTATGAAAGGAGGTGTAAATAACTTAATTTATAAAAGAAATAAGATTGACATGTTTGGACTGTTTGGTTTGTGTGGAGACCAGTCACATAATGATACGCTTGTATTCTACGACTTTGATTGCTGGCTAAAATCAAAGCAGAATGTTCAAAACATAATAAAGTCACAATATATGAGAGCCTTGAAGTGTTTAAACATCTTTGTTCAATTAACACTAAAAACCACCACCCATGAAAGTACTACGCTTGGTTTCACTAGCTATCTTACACTTGGTAAATGGGGTGTCTGAGGAATGCTACATGGGCAGCAATCATTGTTTGCATAATAAGATATAGTTGGAGGAATACTACAGTTTTAAAATGTGTCTAATCCTATAACAAGAAACAGCAATTTTACTAATTGGCTGTTGTTACAAAACTCATGCAGAAAGATAAAGTGATGGTGAGTGGTCGGTTTGCTGGAAGACTTACTTTCAGTGCAGACTCAGAAAATCGACATCATAGTTTAAAAGTATGTGTGTGTGTTCTTGGAGTCAGTTATGTTCTGTTTTGTTGCGGGACAGTAGAACAGTCTGATCACAGTGCTAAGTGGCTTCTCCATGTGTTCCCCATGTGCTGAGTGTCCACAAAATTATTGGACACCTAATCTTGTTGGAGAAATTAAAGTTGAACCAAAACAATTGACATTAAAATATAACAAACTGAATATATTGAGAAGTATAATATGAATTGTGTTATGTCTTCTCTAACAACAATATACAGTTTTCTCCCTGATTATTGGCATCCATGGTAATGATGAACAAAAAAGCAATGAGACTTTTTTTTTTTTTACCAATTTTTCTTTCATTTTAGAAAAATCAAATTGTTCAGTCAATTAAAACGATTCTAAGAATTGTTGTTACAAATATCGGCGTGGCACCCCAAGAAAGGATTTGTAAACACAATCTAATTGACATATATTTCCATTTATATAGTAACTCTACATATACATTTATTTTTAGCTTCTTACCAAAGCGGCTTATATACATGGTTTTACAACACTAACTCTTTTGGAAGATTTGATGATATTTTTGTATAAAATGTACTTTTAAACAATGTAACAACTACATTAGTTAACATGAACTAAAAATGAACAATTTACAGCACTATCAATCTTGGTTAAACGTACACACAGTAATCTTTTCCTCATTAAAAAGTTGAACTCCTAAAGACATGAATTGTAATTTTGCTATATATGTTGGAAATCATGACCACTCACATTAAAATGAAGACTCCAGTCATATCAGTAACATTATAAAAGCTGTTTTATTCTACATGGAGAGGGTCCGCACATGGGGGCTGCCATGTTAGAATCACATGACCAGCTGAATACTACTCGCTTAATCTCAGTAACCGTCCTGTTATTGGACACTTTCACTCACAGTAATCATGGCTGACTGTGAATACTAAATTTCTACAACGGCATCTGAAACTGAAACTATTGAAAATCTATCTGATAGATTTTGTTGTTAGTATTAACTTATCTATCGTAACTCAATGATAAGAATGGCATAAATAAGAATGGCATGGTACGTTTAACCAAGATTGATACATGCTGTAAATTGTTAATTTTTAGTTAATGTTAACTAATGTAGTTGTTAAATTTTTTGTAAAACGTTATTGTAAAGTGTTACCAAATTTTATATAAAGATATCATCAAATCTTCCAAAAGAGTTAGTGTTGTAAAACCATGTATATATGCCGCTTTGGTAAGAAGCTAAAAATATATACACACATATATATATATATATATATAGATGGTGGCCTTAACTACTATGTACTAACATTAAATAAATACAGACTGTGTATTTACTGTGTAACTACAAGTTGTTCTGCAAAATTTGCTGCTACTAATGTTGAGGTACAGGTAGGTTTAGGAGTAAGGGTTAAGGTTAGCATTAGGAGTTAGAGTTAGGTTTTGGGGTAAGGGTTGGGTACGGGGTAAAGTTAACAATGTAACTACAAATGTAATTCAATGCAAGTACTTTAAATGTAATTACAATGCAACAACATGTATGTACATAATAAGTACATTGCATCAAATGTTTATGTACATAGTAGTTAAGGCCACCTAATATAAAGTGGACCCTATATATATATATATACTGTTTATCTTTTTCTTGAATGTCAACTATTTGGAACAGCCTTCATGTCGGGAGTGTGCATATGATACCTATATATATATACAGTTGAAGTTGAAGTTTACATACACTTAGGTTGAAGTCATTAAAACTAATTTTTTAACCACTTCACAGATTTCATATTAGCAAACTATAGATATGGCAAGTTGTTTGGGACATCTACTTCTTGCATGTCACAAGTAATTTTTCCAACAATTGTTTACAGACAGACTGTTTCACTTTTAATTGACTATATCACAATTCCAGTGGGTCAGAAGTTTACATACACCAAGTTAACTGTGCCTTTAAGTAGATTGGAAAATTCCAAAAAATGCTGTCAAGCCTTTAGACAATTAGCCAATTAGCTTCTGATAGGAGGTGTACTGAATTGGAGGTGTACCTCTGGGTGTATTTTAAGGCCTACCTTCAAACTCAGTGCCTCTTTGCTTGACATCATGGGAAAATCAAAAGAAATCAGCCAAGCCCTCAGAAAAAAAATTGTGGACCTCCAAATGTCTGGTTCATACTTGGAGAAATTTCCAAACACCTGAATGTACTACGTTCATCTGTACAAACAACACATTCTCACACCCCAGCTCGTCACACACGGACGCTAGGGCAGGACCCCTTGGCGTCACTTATTGACGCGCCGGGTGTACCTTTGGCGTCATTTTACGACGCGTCCGGTTTTGAAACATAAAAAAACAGTTGGAGGGCCATTGTAGCCTATTCCTTTTTATTTTTATTTATGGCGGTCTCGACTCTCGACCCATTCGCGGCGTGAGCTTACCCAAGACGTGAAATTTCAACGCTACACGCTCCGGTTCAGAGATATGTAGAATGGCGTCAGTTTACGACGTGTCCGGGTTTTTAAACATCAAAAAACAGTTGGAGGGCCATTGTAGCCTATTCCTTTTTAGTTTTATTTATTGCGGTCTCGACTCTCCACCCATTCGCGGCGTGAGCTTACCCGAGATGTGAAATTTCAACGCTACACGCTCCGGTTCAGAGATACATAGAAGTCTATCGGACTACCCTGCGCGTCGAAAAATGACGCCAAAGGTATACCCGGCGCGTCAATATGTGACGAAACTGCCCAAGCGTCCGTATGTGACGAGTTGGGGTGAGAATGTGTTGCACAAACAGTAGTATGCAAGTATAAACACCATGGGACCACGCAGCCATCTTACCGCTCAGGAAGGAAATACTTTCTGTCTGCTAGAGGCGAATGTAATTTGGTGTGAAAAGTGCAAATCAATCCCAGAACAACAGCAAAGTACCTTGTGAAGATGCTGGAGAAAACAGGTAGACAAGTATCTATATCCACAGTAAAACAAGTCCTATATTGACATAACCTGAATGGCTGCTCAGCAAGGAAGAAGCCAATGCTCCAAAACTGCCATACAAATCCAGACTACAGTTTGCAAGTGTACATGGGGATAAAGATCTTATTTTTAGAGAAATTTGCTCTGGTCAGATGAAACAAAAATGGAACATTTTGGCCTTAATGACCATCGTTGTTACGAGCAAAAAGGGTGAGGCTTGCAAGCTGAAGAAAACCATCCCAACCATGAAGCATGGGGGTGGCAGCATCATGTTGTGGGGGTACTATGCTACAGGAGTGACTGGTGCAAATCACAAAATAGATGGCATCATGAGGAAGGAAAATTATGAGGATATATTGAAGAAACATCTCAAGACATCAGCCATTAAGTTAAAGCTTGGTCGCAAATGGGTCTTCCAAATGGAAAATGACCCCAAGCATATCTCCAAATTTGTGGCAAAATGGCTTAAGGACAACAAAGTTACTGGAATGGCCATCACGCCATGACCTCAATCCTCACAATTGTGGGCAGATCTGAAGAAGCATGTGCGAGCAAGGAGGCCTAAAACCTGACTCTGTTACATCAGTTCTGTCTGGAGGAATGGGCCAAAATTCCAGAAACTTATTGTGAGAAGCTTGTGGAAGGCTACCCAAAAAGTTTGACCCAATTTAAAGGCAATGCTACCAAATACTAACAAATTGTATGTAATCTTCTGATTCTCTACATTTAAAAGTCAGGTATTGTGAAAAGTTAGATTAAATGAATTTGGAAGGTTACTTATGACTTCAACTGTGTGTGTATATATATTTAGTTGTCTTTGCATAATTTTACTTCATTGAAATGCTATACTTATTCATATTGTTATAGTGAGACTACAAATAAACATTTTCATTGCTTTTTTGAGCACAGTGATCTACAGAAATTCCTCTCCCATTAATTTGTACCTCCATACCTGAATAATCTGCTACATGACAATTTATAGTAACATGTATGTCATTTTGAATGGTGCTAACATGCTAATGGGGGACAATGTTAATATAATGTTAATGTGCTTCTCTGTGCATATCAAGTTATTAAAAGGAAGCCCAAGGTTCATATGACACAGAGGTATGTAATGAATATTGAACAAAATAGGTTCCTGATATACTGAAAATGATTTACACACAAGTGTACATATATAGCCCCACAGTGACGTTAAAGTATGTCCGATATACTGTATCCCCATGTTTAAACTGCGCAGATTGTAACCCTTAAGCCTAGTATACCTCAGGACAGAATATTACAGCTCATTTCTAAAACGAGCATTTGCTACACAATAAAACCTTTACAATACACAAGACATGTAAGACTGAACTGAACAAGAATTCTGGAGCAGGTATTGAAACAGCAGCATATCATTGCATTGGTCATTAGATTTTTTTTGGCTGTGAATACGCACACACACAGAGTACATTCACATCATATTTGAGTGCATATTATGTATAATATCAGTACAAGAGGGACAAACAGCTCCCTATGTGAAATCACAGAAGAAGTGTGTTCTGGACTTTGTTCTGTGTTCAGTTGGAAGACTAAATTTAGGTCAGAACTGTTGCTGGATTTGAATACAATTAGCTTTTGTTTTCCCAAAACAAGGATGTTTAGGTTACACAGCATTCCAAAGCTTAAGCGTATACTCGTCTCTTTGGCCAAAGTCCTTCCACCCTCCATGTTTAGAGCCCTTGCAGTATGACACTATTTTCTCACCTCACTTTTTATCAGCCTGGATTCTCATAAATGCTTGCATTCAGTGCTGTATGTAAAGGCAGGCCATGCGACAGCACTTTCACATGCTGATATTGAGATTACAGGAAGCACTTCTCAAATGCTTGCTTTTTTTCATTGTTTGGTTTCATTTTATAAGAAATCATGCCTCTAGCCTCTAGCGTTTGTTTTGCTTGTTTAAAAAAGTCCTAAAATCTGTTTTCATAGTTTATATCCATTGCCTATTGCCAACACTCTAGTTCTTTTGTCTTCTTTATTTGACATCCATCATGTGTCATTGAGGGATGGTTTGCGTGGCAAGTCCTAGGTTGGAGAAACAGAAAGGAAGGTTACAATGTTGAACAGTGTAAACATTTAATCATAGCATTTAGATTTAAGACCAGAATTGTTTTGTACCCAGCTGGAAAAGCAACTTAAGGTGGTCAGGGTGGTTTTGGAACATGCAGCTGGTTTGTTGCTGGTCAAAGGTGGTCTACCAGTTCTAATCAGTTTAACTAATAAGATATTCTATTAGGTCAAAATCAGGTCTACCAACTGGTAGTTCAGCTGATCAACCATCTAGACTAGATTGGACTAGCTAATTACCCATGTTGGGGAAGCTATTTTAAAATTGTAGCTTCCCAACACTCCACCTAACTTAAAGTAGTAAAACTACATTCAAGCTACTCTTTTGAATAAGCAGTTAGCTATACTACAACATGAAACTACCAAAAAGTAGCTAACTATTGTACACTGACATTAATTGAAGCTCCTGACCTGTATTTGTATCATTTTATGCATTGCACGTCTACCACACGATTGGCTCATTAGATAATCGCACGAATAAGTAGATGCACAGGTGTTCCTATTAAAGTGCTCCGTTAGCGTAAACCAGAGCACAACGCCATTTCATCAGAATTTTCCTGATGATGGAAGGAGCATATCTCAGTCCCTAAACAACGAGAAATCAGTAGTGCGAGAAAGCTACGCAGAGTAGCTGATGCTATGGAAATTGTATACTATAAAGGCAAGCTACTGATTCAGGCACACCAGAACAATGATCACTGGATGATGGGCAGTGAAAAACATTAGAAAATAACTTCACATCAGCTCAGTGGAGCTTGAGAATCAGAGTTTGTGTCAATAAGAATCAGAGGAGACATTGCATAATTTCCGGGGAGGCAAACAAGTCCACCACGTCTTCCCCGAATACCTCCCAAATCCTTTATATGAGGATGAAGTCTCCATTGCCTAGTGTGACTCCCTGACGTGGGAGCATGTCTTCCCTGCCGTTCAGACAACCAGGGATGTGCTCTGCATGTATAGAGCCAACATCGGCATGAACGGCATCCCCTTGGCGATTTCTGTACGCTTCAGCCGAGGTACTGTCTGTATGGACTAGAACGTGAAAACCTTGCACGTCTGCCTGAAAGACTTCCAGATTCAAGAGGTCTATAAGCAGCTAAAGGCAATTTATTTGCCATGTGGCTTGCACATCTGTCCAGGAGCCAAAGGCCGAATGACCGTCACACAAGGCACCCCAGCCCGAGCTGAATGATACCGTTGTGACATCTTTGCATCCGACCACTTGGCCCAGCGCAACAACCTGCTGAGAGATTGAAGGTGTTCTCTAAATTGCATCGCCACATGTAACAAGGCACTCTCGAGATCACCCACCACTGGAGAGGCCTCATGTGTACCAATCCCAGATAGGTGACAGCAGGGTGTGTCGGCCATCAACCCCAGCATCTGCAAGGCTACTCTCAGTTTGAACTTCTTCAAGCATTGGAGATGAGACTGAATGCACATGTCGGTCAAACAAGCCAACATGGTCACCAAGTTGAGTTTATTCCCAAGGAGGAAACCTGCCGACTTAGCACCAAAATATTCTGCCCAATTAACTTTGAGGCCAATATGCTCCAAGCGCGTAAGCAACAGATCAATGTGCTTGCACGGCAACTTCTCTGACTGTGCTAATAGGAGCAAATCATCGAGATAGATCAATATGTGGACACCGCTCAGCCTAAGTGGGGCCAGTGCCGTATCAACACATTTGGTAACACTACAGTGCTACTAGTTACTTGAAAAGCTACACTTTTGTTAAATTAGCTGAACTGTCATGTTACTAAGAAATGTATTTAAGTTAATAGCGTCGCTACTTTTAGCTATCTTCTCCCAATACTGCTCATGACCACAAATGACCAGCTAAAAACCATGTGAAACCAGTTACCACTTTAAGCAAGGTATTAAACAAAATTATTCTATTTCAATAAGACTGTATTAAAGTTATAAAGTTGTTTTGTCAAAATTGCACTCTGTCATATATCTAATATAAAATAACAAAATTACAGCATGCTTTTCTGACAGATCTGAGTGACAAAACCAATCATGAGATACATTTTCAAGAGTTATTAAAGAAGGAGAGGGTACAAAACAGCTTATTGGAAACATCTAGATATTAGTTGGAAATGGACAGGATGTCAGAGACATTTAGGAGATAATGCAGTAAGGTGAAATGGAAATTGAACACTCCATAACAAAGAGAACACACCTTCACGCTAAATTAGTAGATGTATTTCTATGCTTTTATAATATAGCTCTGTAGGAAAAAACTGTTTGTTTGGATTTTGGAACATTGTAGCTGGTTTGTTCCTGGTCCAAGGTGGTCTACTAGCACCAAGATGGTCAACCAGGTCAAACTCAGACCCACCAGTTGGTAGTCCAGCTGATCAACCCTCTAGACCAACTTGGACCTGCTAATGATCATACATGACAAGCTTGGACCAGCTGGAATCCAACTAATACCAAAAACTGGTATTAGCTGAGTTTCTTTTTCTTTTTCAAAACAGACCAGTCCAATCAGCAACATTTTTTAAGGCCCATAGTGCTTTTGTTGTCCAAATAGACTAGACACTTCAGCATTATCTGCAAACAACATATTTGTCAGACAGTCTGAACATATTTAACCACTTCACCAAAGTGACTTGCTGGGCTGCATGTAAGCTGTACATAAAGATGAGGTACTATAAATTGCTTTAAGTTTTGAATACCAACAAGCTTGAATTATTCTAAATCAAGTAGGTTACTTCTGTATTTCTGGAACAGAACTGTAAAGTTGGATATCTTGGCCAACAAACTGCATTAAAGGCTACATAGAAGAGGATTAATAACTGTTATTTAACTGTAGTTTTCTGAGTGTTTAATCTTCAGAGTTTGAACACACAGAGTTTGGTAATTTATGGGAGTGACAACCGCATTGTACATCAGTGATCACTGATACAAGAAGTTTTGTGGTTGTTTATGCCATTCTATTTGTGTATGTACAATTGATCTTGATGTTGCCAAAATTTGTGTTTTCAGTAATTACAAATGACAATTCAAACCCATTTTACCAGAGTGTAGCTTTCCTTCAAAAGTAAACCAGTTAACACATATGATACGTTATTCATGCTTTAACTGTGTTATTTTATGAATATTAATCTGTGCAATCATGGTGTGGGCAATGCAGCCTTAGTTTTGATAGATGTTTCTGGGTTTGTTGTGTTGACGTTGTTACGAACGTTTGTTCGATTGCTTTGTCCTGTGTTGTTGTTGGGCTAAGTAAAATTGACAGAAAGTGTGTCCTATACATTTTTCTAGCGTCTTCTTATACATAATACATACTGTATAGCAGGCAAAGATGATCAAAACTGATATTCTAGATTTAAAAGGTTTAAAATAGAGATGTCGAAATTAACACATTATCAGGTTTGATACATTTAAAATGTTAAACGCATTCACTTTCTTTTTAACACTCTCTATGTATTTTCTTATTTTCATATTAGATTCTGGCATTTATTCAGCTCCATGTAAGTTCTGAACATTAGTTAGAATAGAGTGGAACCTGCGATGTGTCCGGGTTCTCTTTTCATGTGAAGTTCAAACACACGTCACTACAGCTGTAAAGAAGAGCCAAGATTATTATGGTGGAGGATAAGGGTTTAAAAGGTTTAATGCGCATTCCAATATACTTAACCTATGGGGCTAGTTCTTTTTTAAATGAGTCAACCTTAGACTTTTGAAAATGTTTAATGTTACTTAAATTGGTGCTTTTTGTGCATTGAATCATGCATTGATATTTATACTTTAGAATACTTTGTTGGAAAATGTTTAATAAACAAGAAAATTTAAGCACTTTTAAAGTCTGATTAACTGAAAATTAAGCAGTTTCTGAACATTATGCGATTAATTGACTAGCAGCATTAGTTTAAACACCAAAATGTTTCTCATGTTTTCAAACTAGTCTTAGAAGCACCATGCACAGCATATGCAACCACGTCATTATGTTAATGTACTCAGAAATATTAAATGATGATACCAATACCAATTATGAGTATATTTAACCCCTAGTATCGGTCCAATATGAGTACTAGTAGTATCGGAGCATCTCTAGTTGCTATGGTAATTATTCTGTCAACCATCATGAGTCGTATTGGTTTGGCCAGTCTTAGGCTTATCTGATTGGCTGGCTTTAAGCAACACAGGTTATTTAAGCAGTCCGCCAAAAAACAAAGTCATGTTTACAAGGTACCAGGTGGACAAAACAAGTGCTTTTGAGTCAATAATTACTTAATCTGCCTAATCTCGCTAGGTTAGTGAAATTAAATCTTTGAACTATATTTAAAGGTGATTTTAAAGCAATGTTTCTGCTGACGAGTGCCGCAAACACATGTAATCCAACACGCAATCTCTCTGTTTTCTTTCTTTCTTTCTCTCGCTTTGACTCATACACGCACGTGCACACAAATGCTCAACCTTGTTACTTCAGTAAGTGTTATAGTAAAGCAGCGCAAGAAACACAATCCTCCATTGCTAATTCTAAAGTGTTGCTTTAGAACTAGCAATGGAGGCACAGGCTGTATCAAAACAAGACACTGAATCCGTGGTGGAAGAAAGTAATTCCACTCGCAAGATTGTTTTATGACCGAAAACGAGAATTTGTCTTGAGATAAAACCCTGAATGATGTCTTGAGGTGTTGTAACCATAGTATGCGGAATAATTGACTCCAGCCCGTTATTATTGAAAAATAACAGATTCCCTGAAGTTATAAGCAGTGGAGTTACATATGGAGTTAGTTTATGGTTAGGCTTAGTTTTGGCGTTAGGTGTTAAATTTAGGGAAAAATGGAAATATCATTGTTTGTTGGTTTTTTAATTGTTCTCTATGGGAGTAAAAGTCTTACATTCTTGACATAAGTTTGGGTTGGACAAACAATCTCTTCCAGTCTAGGTGGTGGTACTTGGCCATAATAAGCTGCAATATGGACCAGACCTTTTACTGTTTAGTCAAAGTGGTCTGGCAAAAGGAGACTTGGATTTGGCTGGTTAGCTTCAGCAGTGAGCCCCTGCTGGTAGATGCCATGATTACACCATTATAGGGGCAAAAAGCATCTTTCTCCATTAACAGCCTTTCAAAAGTAGCTCCATATTCATTGTTTTTTTTTACGAGCAACAGATAAATTGCAAATATTAAATTATACAATAGATGTTTTACCAGTGCTCATTTGTTGCAGGGCCATTAAAAGTAGGAAATTGAGTTTTGACATCACAGCTTGGGAACAAGGAGGTCTTTAATGCAGTTAGAATTCCCATTAATTTCAACAGAGATCGAGCTGTTGGAAAATGTTACCAGAATGAATTGTCCATAAGCATGACAGAATTCCAATTGTGTACTTCCAGGGGTCCTGCACAGGCAGAGCATCTGCCATTGAGATTAATGGGAATACAATACTATTATAGACCTCCTTGGTACACATACAGAATGCCGTTGTCACTCCCAAAACTGCAGTGTGTACTTAGCAAAATAGTGCTTAAATGCTATCTTTCATTTCTTAATACTTTGATCATCTCGATTCACAAAGCCTAAATCTAGAATACTGACTTTTACAAAAAGCACCCTGAATGGTGTTGAATCCTGTTGATTATCAAGCACAAAGTGCAGCAAATGTCTTGTACCTGCAGGGAGGAGTGAGTCACGCTCACTGCTTTACTCTCCGCAGACTTGCACATTTCACTATTTGAGCACCTCCTCTCTTCACATCCACAACATCCATCTACAGTGGAGAGCAGGTGGGGCGGGAGAGGAAAGTGGCATACAGGAGTGCAGAGGGGGGTGGGGTGGATGATCGAGTTGAAAGAAGGGTGTAATTGTACAGATGGAGAGGACAAAGTGAGAGTTAGGTGAGGGGATTAATAGAAAAGAGACCAAGGTGAAATAAGCAGAGCATGCAGGAACACAAAGAACAGGAGACAGCATGGAGAAAAGTAGGTGAGTATGGAAGAGAGATATGATTCAGGGCAAAAAGGAAGTGGGATAGATAAAGTGAGGAAAGGATGGAGAGAGAAAAGTGAATAGCATCAACAAAAGTCCAAGAACAGTATAAAACACAGAAGGACAGGCACGTTCACAGTCTGGGCAAAGAGAAGTTTAATTCAAGTAGAGTGTATACAGGGTGACATGAACTGATACAATAATGAACATCATGTGAAGTTATCAATGAGGGTCAACAAGGATCAATCAATGCCCATAAAGAGGAATCACATATGAACCCATATGGTAATGTTATGGATTCAAAAAGACGTATACAATTTTGGTAACACTTTACATCAATGGCCTCTTTGTTAAGGGTTTAAAATGTGGTTCATTCATGACTAACGAGTCATTTACAAACACATTATGAATCAGTTATATGTAGTTATAACAACTTGAATGAAAAGGTTGACTGTCATACAACGCTTGCCAAATAGTGAGCATTTTAACTTACATGTTATAAATGGGTTATAAATACACTTATTAACACTTACATTAATCAAAAACATAAAATACCCTAATTCATGATTTATGTCTAAATAAGCAAAAATAGATCATTATAGTTAGATTGCTTTTGTTTATGGGTTTATAATGTGGTTCATGAATGACTAATAAGTCATTTATAAATGCATAATAAATCACTGATATGCAGTTATAACAACATGAATAAAAAGGGTGACTGTCATACGATACTTTCCTAATAGTGAGCATTTTAACTGTCTATTAGAATGTAAATGCTTAATAAAAACACTTAATCATACTTGCATGAATCAAAAACAAAATGCAATACTGTAAGTGTTGTTTAGCTTTTATAACATGTACAATGGCATACTATGGGGCAGTTATTGCTTGAAAGTCACACTCTATGCATGTTGTTATAACCGAATATCAGTGACTTCTAATGCATTTGTAAATGTTTTATTAGTCATTAATGAACTCCTTTATATGTAAATGCTTACAAAGGGAACATTAATGTAAAAGTTGCCAAAATATCTGATTAGACATGTACAAGACGGTTGTCTTCTTTAGAAGTCCCAAGTTTCAAAGGCTATGCCTGAAATTGAATACTAGTTACTGCTACCGCATTTCTAATTCAAGTTTGTGTAAAAATGTCTTTAGTTTGGTCAATACTGAGTCAAGAATACGATTGATTGTTTTATTGATTAAATCTTGTGTTTAATATCACTTTAATATCATTCCATGTATTCTATTCAGATAGAAAATGCACAAAGTGTGCACAGTATCAATACTGCGTACTGCAAAAATAGTATGCGTATGGTGGTAGGCTATGCTATTCCGAACATAGCTATTTTAACTGTCGCTAGTTTGATTTTGTGGTTCTGATTGATTCCTCTTTTTGGAACAGGAAGAAAATTAGGAACTGAAAAAGCAGAAGGTTTAATGATATGCTTGGGTGAAATTGAGTAAAACATGATTAAGTCTCCCACTTTTTCTTCTTGCTCAAAGAAACATAAAATAACACTTAATTCCAAAATTTGTACTCTCTGAATCAAGTCCCAGAAAAGCATGCTGGAAACATCAAATTCCCTGTCAACAAAAAGTATTAATGTAGTCCCAACACAAATGGATTAAGTAAACTTCCATTTAAAAATTAATATTTATACTGAATGCAGTTAAATTAAGATGTGACAAAACGTTCAAGAATTGTGTTGCATTAGCTCATTTTAATGAAGTAAATTTAACAAGCAGCACAAATATTTTTCGCACTGTTGTTGAATACACTTAATAGGTTTACATTCACTATAAATAATGTAATCTAATAGAGTGCATATTTGAGAGAATGACATTAATCGAAAGCAAAGAAAAGGGTTTAGAAGAGAAACACAATTTTGTTGTGTAGATCATAAATAATATGATTTAGTAAATCGGACAACATGCGTTTTTCGTTTACAGATTTGTGAAAAAAATTTTTTTGCAAATATATTGCAATCATTCTTATGCGATTCACGTGTTTTCTTATAACCATGTTGAAACCACATTAACTCTTTTTTTCCCTTTTGATTTATGTTTGTCTGATTAAACTTGTGGTGTTTTTCTGGTCAACTCCAACTTAACTGAGCATCTAGCACTTTGCATATATCCTGCAGTCCTGGTGATTACCGAATGACCCAGTTGTGCCAAGTCCAGCTAACTCAAAAGCCCACCTTGCTGTCGCGGCCCAGGATGGCATAGCTCATGTACTGCTCTCCATCAACGTCTGGCTCAGTGATATCCTGAGGCAGCCCTTCAATGATGAGCTTCTGACCCCCCTCCTCCCCCTTTCCTCTCCGGACCACCTTTCTCACAGTCTACGTCACCCATGTGCATGGACACGGTGAGATCGTGGAGAAATGGTGGATAATCAGAGAGTGCATGAGAAGGAATGAAAGAGAAGAAATAAAAATTGACAATCAGGGTGATACAAATGGGGAACATGGGGGAAATGTGTTAACAGCAAGCAGAAAAGTGGAGAAAAAGAAGCATGTAACTTTAAGTCCCACTTAAAGTTATCAGGAAACGGCATTTGCAACTCATTGACAGAACATTCAAAAAATGAAAAAATGCAGGGAGGGACTTGATTGTGAAAAGTAAAATTCACCATGTGCAGCATCACCATGTATCCCAATGGTAATGTTTCTTTTTCAAAACTATTGTTATTTGCTCTTTTTGCCTGAACTCATTACAGTTATTCTGAATGGTGTCAGCCTGAACTCATTACAGTTACATGACTGTGGTGACATCTTTGCAAAAAAAAAATTATGTCGTTCATTACATGTATCATGGCAGTTTTGTATTAAGTGTATGTATTAAGAAATTAAATAGGGTCAACTTTTATGCATTTAGTCAACAGAAATGTAAAGTCAGCACTTTGTTACGAGATTTCACTCCTTTCACTAGAAATACTAGGGTTGTAAACTGTCCCATTTTATAATAATAACATTTCCTTACATTTATATAGCACTTTTCTAGGCACTCAAAGCGCTTTACATAGTATAGGGGGAATATCCTCAACCACCACCAGTGTGCAGCATCCACCTGGATGATGCAACGACAGCCATAGTGCACCAGAATGCCCACCACACACCAGCTATTGGTGGAGAGGAGAGAGTAGAGAGATGTAGCCAATTCAGGGATGGAGATTATTAGGAGGCCATGATAGATAGGGGCCAATGGGGGGAATTTGGCCAGGACAACAGGGTTACACCCCTACTCTTTACAGAGAATTGTCCTGGGATTTTTAATGACCACAGAGAGTCAGGACCTTGGTTTAACATCTCAGCCGAAAGACTGTGTTTTTTTTACAGTATAGTGTCCCCATCTCTATACTGGGGCATTAGGACCCACACAGACCATAGGGTGAGCACCCCCTGTTGGCATCCCTAATACCAATTCTAGCAGCAACCTTGGTTTTCCCCAGTAGGTCTCTCATCCAGGTACTGGCCAGGCTCAACCCTGCTTAGCTTTAGTGGGCAACCAGGCAAGAGCTGCAGGGTGATTTTAGCTTTTAGACATCCCTTATTGTGGCTGAAATAAAGATGTCCTGTATGGATGCCTATTGTCCCATATTTTAGAGGCAATGGCAAAACGCTAGAGAGGAACCCAAGTTCTGTATTGAAGAGCTTGAAATGCTCTAGTATCTATAGTTACAAAATGGGTTGTACAAAAACATTTTGTTAGCCAAAGTAATTTTGTGATCCAGAAAAACCCTTTCGTTGACTAAATACATTTCATTCATAGAATTAGCATTTCTAGACTTGCGGGGTGCACTTTCTCCAAGAAAGGTGTTTTATGTTATTTCTGTTATACACGTGTCACCAAATATACTTTGGCTTCATTTTGACTATAATCACTGTTCCAAAACTCAGTGAGCTGCCTTGCTGTCTACTGTCTACTATGGCAGCATCTTAAATGTATTGCAATCATTCTTATGTGATTTACAGGTTTTCTTATAACCATGTTAAAACCACATTAATTCATATTTTATCTTTGTTTTTTCCCTTTTGGTTTATGTTTGTCTGATTACAACTCTGTCTGATTAAATCAACTCTGACTTAACTGAGCATCTAGCACATTGCATACGTTCTTTTGAATAGGATATCCTGCAGTCCTGGTGTAAACCGAATGATGGCATAGCTCATGTACTGCTCTCCATCAACGTCTGGCTCAGTGATATCCTGAGCCAGCCCTTCAATGATGAGCTTCGGACCTCCCTCCTCCCCCTCATATACATATATATATATATATATATATATATATATATATACACAATGGTGGCCAAAATGGTCTAGCAGATCCCACCAAAGCTCAATGGGTTTAAGATCCATAACACTCTTTTCAAATTATCTGTTTTTCAGTGTCTGTGTTTCTTTGCCCACTCTAACCTTTTGTTTTTCTGTTTCAAAAGGTTTTTTTTTTCTTTGCAGTTCTTCCCATAAGGCCTGCACCCCTGAATCTTCTCTTTACTGTTGTACATGAAACTGGTGTTGAGTGGGTAGAATTCAATGAAGCTGTCAGCTGAGGACATGTGAGGCATCTATTTCTCAAACTAGAGACTCTTGATGTACTTATCCTCTTGTTTAGTTGAACATCTGGCCATCCACATCTCTTTCTGTCCTTGTTAGAGCCAGTTGTCCTTTGTCTTTGAAGAGTGTAGTGAACACCTTTGTATGAAATCTAATTTTTTTTGGCAATTTCTAGAGAAATTGGGAGGAGAAAAGACCTGAGAGTCTTTGACAAGGACCAAATTGTTATGGTCAGATGACTGGGTCAGAACATCTCTGAAACAGCAAGGCTTGTGGGGTGCTCCTGGTCAGCAGCAGTGAGTCCCTACCAACAGTGGTCAGAGGAGGGACAAACCACAAACTGGCAACAGGGTTCATCGATACGTGAGGGCAACGAAGGCTATCCCGTCTGGTCTGAACTGACAACTGTGGCACAAGTCACAAAAGTGTAATGATGGTAACGGTAGGAATGTGTCACAACACACAGTGCATTGCACCCTGCTGCGTAATGGGCTGCGTAGCCGCAGACCAGTCAGAGTGCCCATGATGACCCTTGTCCACTGTCATAAATGTGTCTAGAATGGGTACGCGAGAGTCGGAACTGGACCAGAAGTAGAAAAGGGTGGCCTGGTCCAATTATTCCCGTTTTCTTATACATCACGTAAATGGCCATGGACGCCTGTGCCTTTTACCAGGGGAAGTGATGGCAGCAGGATGCACTGTGGGAAGATGACAAGCCGGTGGAGGGAGTGTGATGCTTTGGGCAATGTTTTGCTGGGAAACCCTAGGTTCGGACATTCATGTAGATGTCAATTTGACACGTGCCACATACCTAAACATCGTTGCAGACCAGGTACACCCCTTTATGGCAATTGTATTCTCTGATGGCAGTGGCCTCTTTCAGCAGGATAATGCACCCTGCCACATTGCACACATTGTCCAGGAATGGTTTGAGGAACATAATGAAGAGTTTAAGGTGTTGCACTTGCCTGCAAATTCCCCACATTTCAATCCGATTGAGCATCTGTAGGATGTGCTGGACTAACAAGTCCGATCCACGGCGGCTCCACCTCACAACTTACAGGACTTTAAAGATGCTGCTAATATCGTGGTGCCAGAAACCACAGGACAACTTCAAGGGTCTTATACAGTCCATGCCTCGGCGGGCTGATGTTGTTTTGGCGGCACATGGAGGACCAATATCATATTAGGCAGGTGGGCATAATTTTTTAGCTCATCAGTGTATATATATATATATATATATATATATCTTTTTCTTAAATGTATTTCAACTATTTGTAACAGCCTTCATGTCGGGAGCGTACATATGATAGCTTTAAATCCTGTCTAGGCAGGCAGCTTACCACATTTTGGAACAGACTCTAACCCAGTCAAGTATTGTTTAATATGAACCATGAATTACATTTATTTTGTAAAGCTAAACAAAAAGAAAATTAGAATACATATCTATTTCGAGGTAATGTGGCAGGTGACTTTGTTGCGTGCATTAAAGCAGGATGAGAGAGCTGACCTTTTTGGTGACGATGTTGCCATGCTCGTCTGTAAATTGCTCCTCGCTCACTTGATCTCCTGGAAGATTATCTGCCTCATCACCCTGAGTGAAATATGACAAAAGCAACTTAAAGAGGCACTCTTTCATTTGATGACTTCACAATTATCTTTATCTTGATTATAGTTATTTAATAAGGCTGACTATAATATATATATATATATATATATATTGTCTTAAGATGGTTATTAATGTCTTCAGCTTTAGTGTGTCAATAGGAAATATAAATGTTAGACTCCTAAACATTACTTTTGCAAATAGAAAAGGTTAGAATAAAAGAACAGGGAGCCCTGCAACAGATGTGATGGCCCCCACAAAGTTCCCCACTGAACATCGTGTCAGTCTGAGAATATATAAAGAGACAGAAGCAATTGAGACTAAATAGATAGAAGAACCATGATGAATTCTCCAAGAAGCTTGGTATATCCTATATGCCAACATCCAAGAGAAAATGTGTGTTTGTGTATATATGTGGACACAGTTCTTCTTGTGTAAAATTTCTTTCAATAGATTTCAAAGGGCTCTTTGTTTGTTGGATAGCTGTTGCTATTTTATTGCATAGATAAAACATTACAAGAGTAATATCTCAAAGTCAGAGGATTTAATGGAATTTCTTAGATTCTGCTCCATCTAGTGAACAATATGGATAGTACAGCCTTCATCTGTCAGTTACTTGTTGAAATAAATAATATTTGTATTTGCTGTTGACTAAAAGAAATGGATGAAATTTAGCACATGTCCTAAGTCTATCCTTGCGTGTCTATATTTTAGGTTTTGTCATGACTGGACCTTGTGCACACAAATAAAGGCATAGTAGCAATTACAGATCAAACCCAAAGAATTCATTGGCTTATATATTCTAAATGATTTAACATATCAAAAATCTGATTTTGTTTTTTTGTCAGGACAGTCCCTAGATTATACATAAAGATTGTCGAGCCAATCGGACAAACGGCCAAGGAGGAGTTAAAAAAGTAATTTGATCGTAAAAGTCTAAATGGTGGAATATTTTTCATAGCTTTTGTTTGTCTTAACTTAAGGAATCAGAAGAAATAAGAATTGTATTTGTAGCCCTTATAGATAAAAAGTTTTGAGCAAAAAATGCAAATTAGCTTATAATAGCACCACCTTGTGGACGATTTTTATTTCCGAGTTGAATGGAACGCAGCATAAGATGCACTTAAATCTGGGAGAGGCGCTCTGAACACCTGCATGCGAGAGAGAGTGCTTGCTATCTCAGAAACATCGTAAAGACAGCAACAAATAAATTGCAGCCTCATTTCTTTAACCTCAAACATAAGTTCTGAATATATTTCATTCCATGAACTTCGGAAATTTGGCAAATAAGTAGGGATGTCCCGATACCACCGATAATTCCTTTACAGTACTCGCCGATACCAGCTTTTTCTAATGTTGAAGTAAAAAAATAAAAACTGTATAAAATCAGACAAAAATTTATATAAAAATAATAACTAATCAAAAAATACAGATAATCAAAATACAACTGTCAAATAAAGTGCTGCACAACAGAGCTTAATATAATATAATTATTACTTTGTTATTACAGTAAATAATACATAACTGTAGAGCAGTGATATATTTCTGTCATTTAAATTTAACTCTTATTTTGACAGAATTCTTATTTTGACAATTTACCCAGGAAGGAGAAAGAGATTCAAGCTAGGCCAGATTTTTATTTGAAATATTTTTGGGGATAAATGTAAAATTAATAGGTCAGTCAATCGATTAAAATTTTTAATCAAATGAATTACATGGTGTCCCGATTAATTAATCGCATTTAATCGCATATACACATATTTGCTGAGAAAGCCCATCATATAACAATAATTCAATATATAATGATTATACATATTTATATCAATATATAATTATACATAGTTATCTTTAAATATTAAAAAAATTATATATATATATATATAAAATAAAAAAATATTCAGATAATTAAAGTACATTACATTCCTGTAGCAGAAGAGTTAATCATTGATAAGTCAATACAAAAAGCAGTTTTAGAATACAATGTATTGTTTACTACCATATTATTGAACATAAGTCAATCATTGGCATACAGTTCACAGCAATCCATTACACAAGTGAATTTGTAAATCAGTTGGAGATTTATTATGATGGCTTGTTTAAGGACCCGTCAATTTACACCTGCGTCAGACATTTCTTTTTTATTAATGCTTACAAAACTTTTACATCTAGAGTCAAGAGGTATATTAAAACAAACAACAACAAAAAGGAAAATAAATAAATAAACAGTTTAAATAAATATATCAAATTGTTTACATATTTCAATACAGTTTACAGCTTTCTTGTTACTCAAATTGGAAATTGTTCTTAGGTATTGCTGAACCTCTGACTTAAAGATTTTAAATAATGGTTTATAACCACCATACTTACATTTATGAATACAAAATTTTGCCAACAAAAGCAGAAAATTAATCCTTATGAGGAGACATGTCATTGCTAAAAAAAATGAATAAAACATTTTCAAAACAAAGTTGAAATCTGGGAATAAATAAATATATATGTATATATATATATATATATATATATATATATATATATATATATATATATATATATATATTACACACAACAGTTAGTTCCGGTCCTCGAATCTGATTGAGAGACATTCCATGAGCACTGATGGTCTGACACCATCAGCACTCTGACGCTTCACTGTGTGTATCACTCCGCTTGTGTTCATGCCATTCTAAACTAAAGTGTAAGAGCAGTGCATATGTGTTAAGAGCTTCTGTTTGTATTTTTTTTTTACATAACATATGTTAGCCAGCAGGTGGTGGCAAAACATAATTTTTGTGAGTAATATGAGCCAGTTAGGTGATGTGAAGTGAATCTGCATCAGCTTGTGTTTACATAAAACAGCTCTTCGTGATCGCTTGAATTACTTCTAAAGCTAGGAAATTGCTTTAAAGGGCTTTAAACGAACAACTCCAGTATTACGGCTCATTACAGCTGAGAGACATAACAGACTGATTAATTATACAATGTCGGCGGACCCACGTCTCCCTTGGGCAGTCCCTCTGCCCCCGGTCGCAGTGTTTGTAGAGCTCCTCCCTCATCAGGTAGTACCTACCACCGCAACACTCCCACGTGTGGCTTGACAGCCTATGTGGCGTATTGGCCACATGTCACCTCCCCCCAGTCTGGGCAGGATGTGGTCTCCACAGGGTCTTTTCCCCCTGAAAGAATAGGAACGGGAAAGATCGCCTTCCCCAACGCATTTCATAGTGCTAAGATATAAGAATTTGTGACTTGCTGTAAAAAAAATACTACAATGATGCACATATACTGTATATATACACTCACCATCTCACTCAAAACCTTATATATAAGAAGTACTTGCATTATATAGATAGATAGATAGATAGATAGATAGATAGATAGATAGATAGATAGATAGATAGATAGATAGATAGATAGATAGATTTGGACAGTTGCTTCTAGCATGCAGTAGTTGCTTGCACTTGTGTCAGCAGTTCACGTAACACGGTGTAGTGTATGGCGCTTTTTTGCGTGAGTGACAGAAGGGGAACGTCATAGTTACTGTTGTAACCTCCATTCCCTGATGGAGGGAACGAGATGTCGTGTCCCTCTTGCCACGACACTAGACCTACCACTGTAAACAACCGTACCTTATTCTCGGTTCCTCAGTGCAAAACCTGACTGACAGACGCACGCCCGCTTCCCTTTATACCCGTATGTCCGGGGGCGGGACATGCAAATTCTGTCTGCCAATTTCTCATTCGCCTTTTCTCTAGTTCAGAGGTACGCGAGGCGAAAAGCATCTTCAGCATGTCCACATCCACAATGTGCAATTAGGTAAATAAAGTGTGAAGCAGCATTTTTTTTTCTTCAGAATCAAATCACAAGCCCATGTTCTACTATAAATTGAGAAGCCTAATTTTTTCAGGCTATAGGAATTAGTATTGTTCCGATAATTTACTGTAATAAACCTTTTGATGTTTCATAAAAAAATTATCAAAATGAGATGAACCGGTTATAAAGCGGTTGGTTAATAAACAGCACTTAAAAATTACGTTTTTAATTTTTCCACTCAGCACTATGCATGGTGTGGTCAATAAAAACATGAAAAGATCATTGTGTTATTTGCTTAAGTATACTGTGTTTGTCTGTTGTTTGACTTCAATTTTTATGACCAATTTATGCAGAGGTCCAGGTTAATCCAAAGAGCTCACATACTTTTTCCTGCAACTGTACTCTTACAGGTCATTTCTAGGTCAAACTAAACTGAAACCAATCCCAAAGTCCTACTGTAATCCCCTACAAACAACACATTCATTTTATGTCTTCTGTTACTACATAAACCCCTCTCCCCTCTTTTTTCTTTTCTTTCTGTTTTCTCCTTTAAATACCTTCAGAATAACCCTGCGCCGCACCACTCGTGTGGTGACATTTTCCTCTTCATCGGCCATGCCTTCATCCTCACCCAGCTCATGATCCAGTTGAGCATGAACGTAGGCCAACACAGATCGGACAGAGCTGCTGGCAATATGCAGGACATTTTGGCAACTGATCACCAGGAAGGTCAACAGCACGAAGCTGAAGAGCAACTCGGTCACCATTGCCCACATAATGTCACAACTGTGTATGAAAAGCACACAGACACGAACACGTGCAGGGTAAGGTCCTTAGGAAAGTTGGAAAAGATGTTATCTTCCCCTAGTCTCAGTCTACCACTATTTCCACAGGTTTCATTTGAAGAAAGGAGACAATTCCTAATCCGAGCCCATTACTTCCTCTCCCTCTCTCATTATTTCCCCCGGTCAACTGTGTTGGGAATGTGGTTGGCTTTAGCTTCCTTTTTTGACTGTACTCTCTCTCTCTCTTGCAAGTGTCCGATTGCACATGTGATCTGGAGGCCTTAAATACCCGCAATGTGAAGACAAATCTCTTGTTCTGGTTCACAGTTTGTGAACGTACCCTAGCAGCTGCTGACATTTCAACAATAGTGTGTTCATAAAAGTGTCCTCTTGGAGTTACATGTAGGATAAGACTTACACAAGGCATGACCTATAAACAGAATGGAACCTCAATTTGTTAAGGTAAAGAGTGTAATTCCTGTGCCACATGGGATTGCACAAATAATGACTGATGACTGATTTTAAACAGGTTTCCTCAAACCATCTTTCAATAGCTGGTAACACAGATAGTTCCACCCCAAAATCACACCATTGTCTGAGCCAATGTTGCTGTGTTGAGCTAGTTTGGACGCTCAAACAAATACAGAATGTTTTATAGCACCACAGAGCCACAGTGTTTACATTTTTCTGGGAAACAAACTAACAAATGGCTTCCTTATAGCTGGTTCTGCAGAATGTATGCTAGTCTAATCTGGTCTTTTTAGAAGGTATTAATTAAACACCAAACATTAACACTCAAAATGTGTTCCCTCACAAAAGCTTTCACATGCAAATGTTACAAGTCCAATAATTGTAATTTAAAGATGTAAGGATGTTGTGTTAATGACAGTCTTTTGTCTTTGAAAGAGCATCGTAGTTTATGACCTTGCTGTCAGTGCATTCCAAATCCATATATAATGCAACCCCCCAACACCACCACCAATGGCCAAAATACAGGATCTATATTTAGAAACCAATGGGATGAGTCCATCTAGGGGTTGGGTGTGTTTATGTGAGTGTGTGCCATCACAAGCTACTATAAGAATTTGTGACTTGTTGTCAGGAAAATACTACAATGATGCACATACAGTATATATATATACACTCACCATCTCACTCAAAACCTTATATATAAGAAGTACTTGCATAATATAATGTAATATGGATGGATGGATAGATGGATGGATGTTAATGGCAAGATGAAAATTTTAATATTTTGTACAACCCCAATTCGGAAAAAAGTTGGGACAGTATGAAAAATGCTAATAAAAACAAAAAGGAGTGATTTTTAAATTGTATTCACCCTTTGCTATATTGAAAGCTCTACAACAACACATTATATAATGCTTTACCTTGTGAATTTCATTTTTTTATTATTATTATAATTTTTTTTTAATGAACAGTAATTTAACATTAGATTATTGCTTCATGCTTCAAAAAAGTTGGGACATTACAGTGTTTACCACTGTGAAGCATCACCATTTCTTCTAATAACACGTATTAAGCATTTGGGCACTGAAGACACAAATTTGTTAAGTTTAGAAAGTGGAATTATCCCCCATTCATCCATTATGTGGCTCTTTAGCAGCACAATTGTACGGGGTCTTCAATAATTCACCACAAATTCTCAATTGGAGACAGGTCAGGCAAGCCAATCTAGCACCCATAATCTCTGTTTACACAGCTATGCACTTGTAATCTGAGCAGGATGTGGTTTGAATTTGTCCTGCTGGAAAATGCAGGGACGTCTGTGGAAAAGACGGTGCTGGATGACAGTATATGTTGCTCCAAAATTTGTATATATCTGTCTGCATTCATGGAGTTCTCACAGATGTGTAAGTTACCCATGCCATGGCCCATACAGACCTACAGACACTGGCTTATGGATCTGATGCTAAAAACAGCTTGGATGGTCCTTTTCCACTTTGGCCCAGATAACAAGTTGGCTGTTTTTCAAAAACTTTTTGAAATGTGGACTCTTCAGACCAAAAAACACAGTTACACTGTTCTACTTTCCATCTAAGATAAGACCGAGCCCAGAGAAGTCTGCAGCACTTCTGGACAGTGTTGATGTAGGGCTTCTGCTTTGCATAGTAAAGTCTTAACTTGCATCTGTGGATGCAGCGGCAAGTGGTGTCGACTAACAAAGGTTTACTAAAGTTATCCTAAGCCCATGTTCATGATATCCATTACAGATGAATAATGTTTTTTAAGACAGTGACATCTGAGGGACCAGATATCACATACATTCAGAAGTGGTTTTCATCTTGCCCTTTAAGCACAGAGATTTGACCAGATTCTTTGAATCTTTTAACTATAAATAGGGTGAAATGCCACATTGTTCTCAAAGTGCTGGATAATTTGCTGAAGCATCTGTTGGCAAATTTCTTGAATGAACCTTGCTCTTGAAGGACTAGGCTGTTTTTGGAGGCTCATACAGTATAAAGTGCTATGAACCAATTGCCTCACCTGTTTAACATCTGTTTCACATCACCTTGCTATTTCAACTCGTCAAATTGTTATTAGTCTTAAATTGCCCCTGTCTCAACTTTTTGGGAGCGTGTTGAAATCATCTGATTTGAAATGACTGTACATTTAAAAAACATCAACAAAAAACTATAAAATTCACAAGGTAAAACATTATATTATGTGTAGTTGTGGTGCTTTCAATATAGCAAAGGGTGAATATAATTTACATATCACTCCTTTTTGTTTTTATATGCATTTTTCATAATGTCCCAACTTTTTCAGAATTGGGTTTGTAAATCAGAGAGTCAAAAATGACTAAGAATGGTTTGTTCAATTCCAAAGCCTAAGTAGAGCAATAGTAATATTTGAAGCCTATATTGAAGCCTTAGCAATTTCACATTTGGTGATACAGTAAGATAAAAGTAAAACATAATCCAGAGTATATTGAGCACATATAAATGTATCAAGACTTTTATTCAAGTAACTACAAGTATGAGCCAGATTATATTTGCAGAGACTGTCTTCCACTGTTCATTTACATACTATAATTTCACTAGACATCCTTGTGAGGTCACAAGTACAGTTAGTGAAGCCACCATACCCACTCATCCTTATCAATGCAAACAATGGCAATAACCAACAGTGTTTGTTGGCCAAATGACAACACAAATAAAACAGAAAGAAATGATATCAAACTGATATATGACTTCCCAATTCTTACCTGCCCTCTTATACGCATGTCCTCCCAACCTCGAATGTTAGCTGTTCTGTGTGGGAAGCCTAGTCCTTTCTCAAAAGGCTGTGTTCCCTGATAATGCCCGTGGATAATCTCAGCATGCCCTATGTCCCGCACTGGTTCAATTAGGGCTTCCTGGCCTAGGCAAGACGGTTTAGAATCACAATCCACTGCGGTTCGCACTGATGACATCATAGATTCAATGGCCTGTCTAGGAAGGGAGCACGATAGAGACCCCACCCTGTTCTGAGTTGGTTCTGGTGTTGAGTGCCAACCAGGAGCCCCCTGATCTTGTAGGTATGACAAGAAGGACCCACCACTTAACCTAAGGAATGAGACAGAAAATTAGAAGCGGTAATGTCCCAGTCAGATATGATAACTATACCTAACCCTTTTCTACTGAAATAGCGATGAATCTCGAGTCGAGCCTGTGCTCTGCTGGTTCACTGCCAGGGCAATCTGGAGCCCATCGCAAACTGGCTGTACTTTTCCACTGACATGAAAACCAAGTGGTGACGTACTGTAACGTGTCTACTCTTTAGTGTCTATGTGACTACCTTACCTGGCTGCCCAAAAACAATCTTCCTCATGAAGTAATAGGTACCATCACTGAAGAAAACAATGCAGATTCTAAGAGTATTAGGAAAGATAACAAAGTTGTGTAATAACTCATTGAAATCAGCCACATAGGACACTGGTGATTCTGTGTTAATCTCAAGCCTGACTGACTGAATTCAATGCCTCGGTTAGTAAGCTGACTGGTCGGTATCCAAGACACCGCTGCACTTTCCACTGTTGCTTTTGTTTAGGTCCTCCTTATGGTCCCTGTGTAAGTTTATTTCATTTTGTTTTTGATTTGGTCAATAGTCCAATTGAAGCGGCATGCATAATATTTTGCCGTATCTGCTTGTAGTCTCTTGTTTCTGTAAGCAATCTCTCTAGCTGATTTTGTATCTCCGTAGAAGACCATATCTCAAGTCAGGTGCTTGTTTCCTCCACATTGCTTGAATGCTTTTTTGTCTGAAAATTTTGTAAAATATTTATGTTTGGGCCCCCTTTCCTCCAGGCCCAAAGAGTAGTCTATACTATCGAGGACCTTGGTGGTGCACCCCTTACCCCAAGGCTCAGGACAATTTTACCAGCTGTCCCACCCGGCAACAGCTCAGCATACAGATGAACCATGATATTTATAATTTAGGGTGGTGGAACATTCTTATTCTAAAGAGCTATTTTGAATAAAAATTGTGTAGTACAAAATAAGTCAATATTTTGGGTCCATTTTACAGTAAGTGAAAGTAAGATGTAAATATGTATATCGGAAAAATGGAAGGGAACATTTAGGAATACACTAGTGGATAAATGGCCACAAAACTCCAATTTGGATTTCATGGGGTCTAAGAATTTAAAGTGATTACCCGAAGATGCTTCCTGAAGCAGGGGTGGCTGACCCTGTTTCTGGCACCTTGATTAGCTGGTTCAAGTGGGTTTGATTAGGGTTGGAGCTAAACTGTGCAGAAGGTAGTTCCTTGTCCAGAGTAATATGTACCAGTTGAGTCCGTATTAGTCTACAAAGAGATTCAGTGACTAATGGCCAACTCACCTGTCATCACCATTATCCGCCCGTCTTCTTAGCCCAGGCGACTCACTCATTCGAGTATATATTCGCTGTTGCCCTGAAACAAGAGATATGCTATCTTCTAAGCTTGTGCCGTTTCCTCCTCCTCCTTCTTCTCCTAACCCTCCATTTGAACTGTCTTTAATATTGTTGACTTTTTCATCTACAGCCCCTTCTGACGTTTCCAACCCTTGACCTCTGTTCAGAGCATTGATGTTGGCCCCACCACTCAGGCAGTGCATCCCGGCAGCACTGTAATCTGAGTCCCCCCCCCCAAAGGATTGATCCTCAAGAAGCTCGATGGAGCCACTTAACCCTCCCTGACCAGCAAGCCCCACTGGTCCATTTCCACCAGGAGTCCCACTCCTGGAGTGGCCCAGGCTCCTGTTCAGAAGTGCCTCAGAGTCATCAGCATTGCTGCAATCCAGAGAGGAGTCCTCCACAGCCACGATAGAAGGACTATTGCATGTGGGCCAAACCTGTACCTCAGACATCTCCATGAGCGTGTCCTCTTCAGTGGTAGCGATGGGTGCACACTCCATGCTTGATACTTCCTGCCAATAGGGCTCATTGCCCAATGGTGATGGCAGATTGTACTGCATGGAGGCCGGTGAGTCTAGTTCCTCCTGTACCACCAGCCTGTAACCTGGAGTGACACAGAGACAGGTATACTGATACAGGCCCCCCACTGCACCATCCAATCAGCCCCACACAAAAGTGACCCTAGGAGAGATGTGCTCCAGACCAGGGGTTGAGGAAAGGGAGACTGGAGAGCAAGCTCTACTGACTTTGTGGGAAGCAAATGGGGAAATTAAATAATTTAGAGAGGTTGTTGCAAGATATTTAAAGCTGCTGTAAGCAATGTTTTGACAACCGCATTTAAAATGTCCAAGTACCTGATAGATATAAATGAAATAGATGTCCTGAGAAATCACAATTGTCTGTGACATCCTTGACTCTGAATGTAGTTAGTGTGTTAGCCTATTAGAAAACTGGTAGGTGCCTCTCTGTTTGTCAGTCCTTTTGTTTTTTTGTGTTAACGTGGCTTTGGATCAGTGTTGGCGATTATATAACTAAATTTAAGTACCAACTTAACCACATTTTTCAGTGGTGTGACAGTAGTTGTATGAACCAGTTCCAAAATGAGTCCCTGAGCAGAAGTCCCTGTACAGTCTTCTTTTGTGTATATAAGTTTTTGTGTTTTTTTTTTCTCAGTTATACAAATTAGTTTGTTTTGTTTAATTAGTTGTTAATTTGCTCATTATCTTTGTGCCAGATAAATATTGCTCTAATTGTACAATTAAATTGTATCATCTGATATTTATATATTTAAAAAGATATTGTTTCCTTAAACGGTATACACATACTTAATTGCACTCAAGCTACATATTTTTAAATGGTAGTTAGTTTAACTGTAGCTTAACTATTTTAAATTATGAATAATTGTAGTTTGAGAAGCTACTGTTTTGAAGTAGCCTCACCAACACTGTTTTTGAGTGAGCAATTTTGGAGATAGGCCATGTAGTTTTGGATTAGGGATGGTCTACTTCAATTGCTAAGTCTAACGGAAGTTAGCAAGACAGCTAACATTGCTTACAGCAGCTTTGAGCCAGCAGCGAGAGCACAGGCATTGGTGGTAGCAGCAAGTATGCAGTTGTAAAGGACTGTTGCTGCCCCTCGGTTTGTCACATGAGATAAAGGGTGTTAAAGAGAACCTTTCAACTGTCACCAACCAGGAAGTAAAAGACACTCCTGCCGAACTGTGGAGTTGGGGCAGAGCACCCTATACACGCACACATGCTTTCTTTTCCATGCTCTCATTCTTAGTCATGAAATGTTGGCCTCTATCAGGCTCAAAAACATGCATGCAAGCAACCAGCAAAGATATTCCACCATTCTCAACAATCATTGTACTCATGAAGAAGGGTGAGATCGTTCTTACATTCAAAATTGTAAAAGGTTTTGAAGTAAAAGTTCAATTTAACTTGTGCTTTTATGCAATGGCATAGATTTAGTTTGAACATTGGGGAGTTCCAAATGGAGGTCCAAATGTCAACACATGGATTTGCATATAAATCTCATATCAGGGTTTTGTTATACATGTACTCACACTTAATGGTAGAAATGCCAATAAAAGTGCTACTATACTAAGATAATGATGTGTAATGTCCAAGAAAGGGAATAATGTGCATTGTCCTAAATAACATTCTAACTCTGACAAACAATTGGCCAAACTGACCAGTCTGTTTCCTCTCTCCCCTTTACAACCCCCATACAGATAAGACCTCTAGTACTGAGCACACTACACACACCAAAGGGATACATTAACCACATGGCCCTGGAATGGGGGTTCATAGGGAGGATTAAAAAACAAAAATACTGCTATGTTGCTTGGAACTTCACCCAAGACTTTCACCCACTGTTGCACTTGTGTATATGTTTGAGTAACAATAAAGGGATTTGATTTTGATTGATACACTTAATCATGTGACTTCATGCCTGTGTAGTTTCTTTGAGAAATAATGTACAGTTAAATAGATATTACATAATCAAACAGTGCCACAATAAATCTTTAAAAAAAAATAATTGACAAAATTAAACAGAAATTCAAAATTTGTGGAACATGTTTTTTACATAGTGTATGATGTGAATATAAATTAATTGTCTAAATTAATTGAGCATCTTGGTTTCTAAGCTCTGTCACTTTAGATTAGAAAATTATAAACAGTTTAAGAAAATGTTATGATTAAAATAGTATAGAATAGAATTCTGAGTTTGGGTTAGAGTTATGCAAGCTATCGGAACAGAAAAAAAAGAGGCTGAATAAAATGTTTAAACTTTCAATATGTTACCTAGTTGTCTTTACTAGCAGTCCAGAGGTCAAAAACTTTTCATAATGATTTAGTACGAACAAATTATTATGTAAGAAAAAGACATAGCAAAAGGGTTGACGTGAGTTTACATAAGGCCTGAAAAGATATATTAGAGTAATTGTATTTGTATCCTGTCACAGGAGGCCATCATTAATTTGAGTACAAATATTTCAGTACTGCAACAGCTCTTGTCTACTTCTGTGTATTTGAAGGCTTTTAAGACAGACACAGAGTGGGAAACAGACATAGACACACAATACCCCAAAACACACAAATATGCACATGTCACAAGCTCAATTAGATTGAAGTAGCCATTCATGAAAAACAATCTGACCAAAAAAACATTCAGTGTAAATATGTGATATGTACAGTGACCATTTGGTAACCCACCCCGAAACTACTGTATCAAAGAGCACAATCAGCACTATCAAGGCCTTCATGCAGCTTTCCCATAATGTGCCATGCAAGTTCCATTCTCAAACATCATTCCAAAATGTTTTTTTATTTGAATGGCATTACAAATGTGCATAACATAAGATATGGCACAAAGCATTCACAGATTCCATGAATACTTGTACATTTACAAGCTTGGTAAAGTTATACCTAAATATTTTATTTCACTTACAATATCTTTATTGTAATTCATACAACACCAAAAGGTTTCAAAGTATACTTAACCAGCAAATACTGGGTTTTAAATTAACCATGTGAATGTGTTAATGTGTCCAATTGCAGAGCCCTTCCAACTAAAATTTTGTCAGATACTCCATGGAAAAGCATTCATGCTTCATGCCTTCCTTTGATTCATGCAGACAGAGTCCAAAATTAACACTCACCCACTGCTAAATGTCAGTAAAAATGGACTTTTCAGTTGGTTGCTAACTTTACTAGGTACTGCAACATAATAAAATGTTTAAATCTAATTTTAAGAATGATAATCTGAATCTCGCTTATGTAAGACATGAGAAAATCAAAGACATACAAACCTCCTACTAAAGATAAAATCTGATGTAACTTGTGCATCTTCTGAAAAGTGTGAAGTTTAGATCAAATTTATCTAGGATTTCTTTTTTTTGTGATAGACATTGTTTCACAGACAGACAGAGACTGGCTCATCTTGTATAAGGTGTTCAGAGTAACCCAATATGGTTACCCAGAACACCAATATACAAGCAAAAACACATAATAATTCAATATATATAGGGACAAAAATGTATTTATAATACGAAAATGTAATTTATAATAAAATATCTGGCAAAATACAATCTCATTGATGGTAAGAATTATCTAAATATTTAAACTCACCATGAACATGTGTGGCAAAAAGTTGCTTTTGGACACTGCATGCAGAGATTATGGAATGAGACACGAAAGTGCCACAAGTGCATATAAACAGGCCTCATGGCATTAAGACAAGAGAGGGATTGTTTAGATGGAAGGAGACAGAGCGAGAGAGAGAGAGAGAGAGAGGGAGAGAGACAGAAAGAAAGGAGACAGGTGAATCAGAAACACCTCCCTCCTATAGGGTATAAAGGTATAAATTATAAAGCTGATGATGGAGCGGGATGATCAGAGAACAGAGCAATAACTTTCCTTTTTTGGAAGGGGGGGTGGGTGGCTTGGAAAAAAAAAAGAAAACACACGACTAGTCTGAGGACAGAAAGATAAATGAGGGTCAGAGGTCAACATGATGTCTGTATGAGGTCAAAGGTCAGAGAGGAGGAGCACAGGAGGAAGAGAAGAAGAGGAAGAAGGCTGGGCTGCATGTGACATATCAAGAAAAACACAAAGCATGGGGTAAAGGGAACAGGTTTAATGCTCTGCCTAGATTAACAGTGCTCTCGCCGTTTGGCTCTAAGCAATGCACTGATGTCTTGAGAGAGATGACATCACTGTAGGTTCCAGCTCACATTCTGTTTTCTGCACTACTCATATGAAAAAATAATAGCTGTCCCTTTTAGAAAATGTATATGTTTTGCTTGGGTTAATACTGCTATAGGTTACATGTGATGATTATAATTGTCATAGACCATACTCCATAAAGACTAAAAGACATTTAAAACCTAAGGGAATCTTAGGGAATTATGAGAAATATGTATTCATTTCAGTAATTCACTATAGGAGGCACCCCTTCCGCATATTACTTAGAAGCCTGAATTTTATTCTGCTAGCCTTATTGGCTGGCAGATAGGATGCTTGTGTCTTGGAGTGCCTCTGCTATACCAACATAACTGACTGCCACAATGTCATCAGGTTATTCAAATTCTCTCCAGAAGTCTGAACTATTACAGACTGAGATTAGCTAAGGACTAGCATCCAGAATTTCTGCAAGATACTGAAAAAAAACTGCAAGGCAGTTGCTGTCTCTGTCCGGGTCTTAAGTACCTCAATGCTTACAACTCACCCGGCAGTGATGCAGGATGAGGGGTCCTACCATACCATAACAGACACAGTGGGATGTGATACAGTATATGTTGCCACAAATATCTCCCTCCGTCTTCAGAGATGCACTGTTTAAGATGTGGAAGTCCATGGTCACCATGATCATAGAGGAAATAGGGCAATAGCTTAACCTGGCAAATATTTTGTGAGAAAGGGTCTATCCTGGATGCACTAGTGTACTCTGATGAATTTTTTCCCCCAAGCTTTGATGCTGAAGCAGATGAGGGGGAAATCAGCTACGGTTGTGCTCTTGCTGAAAGAACATCTCAAGCAAGGACACACATCAGGTCTGCTCTACATGCTTTAAGCTTAAACATGTCCAAGCAGGGAAAGACAGCCCTGGAACAATGCGCAGGATTCATCATGACAATCGAGTGTGTGGCAGACAAGCCTCTCGTTCGTCTGTAAAGCTTCTCTCTCCAGCACTCCTGACTCCTCTTCTTATCTCTCTCCCGCTGATTGGGCCACTCAGCAAGAGGCGAGCACACTCACAGCCACAGCCTCCTCCTCTTCACAGTGTGCCAAGGATTAGCATGCCAAGATAGCCTTTCTGGCAAGGCTCCCCTAGTGTCAGCCAGAGTAAGATGAAGTGGAGACAGTGGGATATGAGGATAAGAACCATCAGCCTTAACCATAAGAGGAACATTTAGAGGATACCCCTTCTCCCTGCTCAGTCAGTGACACTCCCCATCACAGTGGGAATTATGGAGGAGGTGGAGAAACAGGGGCTTCTCCATGGTACGTTTTTAATAAGTCCTACACTGCCATCGAAAGCAGAACATTTCCAGTAAAGGATGACTGGATGAGCTTGAAAAACAATCTGTCTCTCTGTCTGGGCCTTGAGCGCAATCACAATGCTCTCTGCTTACAAGTAAGAGCTGCCAGATGAGATGTCTGCAAAACCTGTACAATCACAGTGTGATGAGATGTGTGTTGTTGCAGATCTCACCCTAAGACTTCAGATGTGCACTGTCTATCTCTGCCATGGGAAAGTCCATGGCTACCATGGTTATACAGGCAGAGGACAGTTTTCAAACAGAGAGAAAGAGATAATCCTGGCACATGTTATCCCAGATGGTATTTTTGGCACAGCTTTGATGCTGATACAGATGTGAATGAGGAAAGAGAAAAGGGGTGTCAATGCACTGCAGCTCTGTTTACCTTGTAACACACAGTGTTATCGGGCCACCCTGCTCAGGTGGCAACCTGTCTTGCCAGCAGAATGGGCCAAATGCATGCTTGTTGGTTCAGAATGGGTCCCAGAGTACAAAACTGCTTGGCCCAAAAATACTTATCTAACTGCTGCACCACAGATGGACCAACCAGCTTCTCTCCCCATTCCGGGGGTAAAGAGGAATAATAATGTAGCCTGATAAGTTTCCCACAGCAGGGAGGAAGACCCCAGCCCACCTGTTCACTGGCATCCACTCCCAAGTTCCTCAGAGATCTGGAGGGTTTGAGTTCCAATGTCCCCCAGTGTAGTAAACAAGGGTGCAGCATAGTGAAGAGAACAAGAGATTGTGCTTCAATGGTGCACACATATTTATGCTGACACTTTATAAAGCAAGAGTCTCTGAGGTTTTTCGTCCAAGTGGTGACATATAAATATCTTGTACTCACAGTCTAACAGTCCGAGGGTGTTTGTGAACTGCGTAGTCTTGCTTAGGTAAAGGAGTACTTGCCTCACACTTTTGACTTATGGAAAAGTAGATGATTGGCTTGTGCATTTCAGATGAAACAAAATTCCAAAACAGCCCGAACAAAGTATGGGCTTACCTTTAGAGTTTAACAAGCTGGTTGGCAGAGGGAATTTGAGACAAGCTGTCAGGCAAAGTGGGAGTTAGGATATTCCATAATAAGATACAGAACTGAATAGTTAAACTTTGTTACTTGTGTAATTTCTCACCAGATCATCCTTGCTGCCTGAAGAGTGGAAGTATGTTTGTTTTGATTAACCTGATGATGTTGTAGATATTTTATGTAGGAGGAGCAGAGTAACTCCTACTGTAGATGCAAGACTCTTATGTCTGCAACTGAAGAATACTTGTAAGGGTTTTATCTCATAGAAGAATTCTCGTAAGGGTTGTATCTCTTCACCTCACTCATGCTCTCAGATAATTGAGGTTATGCAAGTAACCTATAGGTCCTACTCTATTTATACAATCCCTAACCGTAGCCCTAAACCTGACCTTAACATTAACCTTAAACCTAACCCTAAAATCTGATGGGAAAAATCTGTAAGGCAAAATCTATGGTCTGATCTCTATACCTGCAAGACTGACATGTTTCACTCTGGCCTAGCAATAGATGGTGATCAATTGGATATAGGTGCATCTCTCCTTACTTGCAAAATGTGTATGTCAAAAAGTACCACAAAAACGTCTCGGTTACTGTTGTAACCTTCATTCCCTGATGGAGGGAACGAGACATTGTGGCGATGTAGTGAAACTAGAGGTCAGTCTTGGGAGCCCCAAACTCCTCTGATCTTTGAGAAAAGGCCAATGGGAATTGGCATGTGAAATTTGCATTCCACTCCCCTGGACATACAGGTATAAAAGGAGCTTGAATGCAACCACTCAGGTTTTGTGCTGAGGAGCCGAGACAAGGTCCCAGCCATTTCAGCAGGTAGTTCAGTGTTGTGGCAGGAGGAACACAACGTCTCATTCCCTCCATCAGGGAACAGAGATTACAACAGTAACCAAGCCCTTCCCCTTCTGTCACTCACTCAATGTTGTGCAGATGTAGTGACAATAGGTTTCCTTATAAAAAATGCCATGACAAACTGAAATGTGTTATGTGGACTGGCGGTGCGAGACAGGCAGCCCTCTGAGTGCTTCATGGCCAGCACAACAGGCCGTACTGTAACCTCCCCCAACACTCTTACAGGCATCAAACGGTACCCTGCACCTCGAGGACAAGTCGACTGCCCAAAAATAGGGTCCGACTGTATTTGTATTTGAGTGGAAATATGTCACATGGTCTTACAGAACCTTGTCGGCAGTGTCACATGTGGAGAAGTCCCATGGCAGATCCTACCTGAGAGGGGGAGGAGTTCTACAAACATGGTCACCGGGGGCAGAGGGACATTTTCCCAAGGAAGACAAGTTTTACCAAAAGGGAAACATTTTTGGGGCAGATACATCACACAGGTTTACTTACGGGCAACCAGCGCATGTGGAGCACCTACCCCAGTACAGGGTCTAGTTAGCACACATACTGGGCCGGCAGAAAGTTTCTCCATAAATTTTCCTGCAACAGGGCTAAGGAAAAAGGATTTCCAGGGTTCACGACTTTGTGAACACGACTGGGGGTAAAAAGCACATGTTTTCACCTCAGGGGAGGGGAAAGGCTCTATGTTCAAGCGGTACACCCGGACAGCTGGACCGAAACTTACCTGTTCGAACCTGACAACACACAGGACGAGACTGGCTCAACCGGGAGATCCAAATAGATGCGCAAAACATGCATCTGACACAGCCATGATAAGACTGGGTCTGCTTCCTCCCGGTACAGCTTCGCTTGCAGGTTCACCACCTGATCCCTAAATGGGGTCGTGGGAACCTTGGGCGCATAGCCCGGTCGGGGTCTCAGGATTACGTGAGAGTCACCTGGACCGAACTCCAGGCACATTTCATTTACAGAGAACACATGCTGTCACGAGGAGTGTGAGGTCTGAGAACCAGGTCTGGGTGGGCCAGTAGGGTGCTACTAGGACAACCTGCTCCTTGTCCTCCCCGACCTTGCACAACGTCTATGCATGTAGGCTAACTGGGGGAACGCATACTTGCGTAGCCCCGGGGGCCAGCTGTGTTCCAGTACATCTGTGCCGAGGGGAGCCTCGGTCAGGGAATACCAGAGCAAGCAGTGGGAGGATTCCCGGGTAGCAAACAGGTCCACCTGTGCTTGATTGAATTCACTCCAGATCAGCTGGGCCACCTGAGGGTGGAGTCTCCACTCTCCCCTGAGCATGACCTGCCATGACAGCACGTCTGCTGCGCTGTTGAGGTTGCCCAGGATGTGTGTGGCTTGCAAAGACTTGAGCCATTGCTGACTCCAGAGGAGGAGACGGAGTGCTAGTTGCGTCATTCGACAAGAGCGCACACCGCCTTAGTGATTGAAGTATGCTACCGTCAATGTGTTGCCCTGGATCAATGGCCAAAGCACGCAAGAAAGGCAGCGGCATTCTCGCCTTTCACTGAGGTGAAGCAGATGCCGATGCACCTGGGCGGGCACCTGGCAAACTGAATCACATAGCCGAGTTGGACGGTCCTGATCAGCCACCGGGACGGTTTGGGGAGTGCGAGCCATGCCCCAAAGCTCCGAGTGAGGGGAACCAAAGGAACAATCGTGCCGGACGTATCACACTTGATAATGTCGCTCTGCTCAAGTTAAAGAAAGTAAAGTGTGTCTCTCAGCCATGGTTAAATTTTGTCACCCGAGCTCTTAGACAGGAGAGTAGGAAAGCGGAGCAAATGTGGAAAGGAGATAAACTGCAAGTTTCATTTGACACTTTAAGGGAGCGCTTAATGTGTTATCAATGTGCAGTAAAGGAAGCGAAAGCTAATTTTTTTCTCTAATATCATTTCTGAAAATGCAAATCGACCAAAAGTTCTGTTTAAGACAATTGATTCTGTTTTAAATCCATCAAGGATTGCTTTTCAGAATGCCACACAAGATACCTGTGATGATTTTTTTTTACAATTCTTTATCCACAAAGTGGAGCAGATTATAGGTGCAATTATGCCTTCACATGTTCATCAGCCACTATTTTTTAGGCTGTCCAGATAATTGAATCGCTTGGCTCCAGTCTCTACTGTGTAGGTATCTGATATAGCTCTGAAAATGAAGTGTTCCAGTTGCAAGCTGGATGTTTTGTCCCCACGTCTTTTTAAAGATGTTTTTATAACAATTGGTTCCAGAGTGACAGCAATTATAAACAGTTCATTAGTAAGTGGTGTTGTTCCAAGTTGTTTTAAACATGCTATTGTACATCCTCTGCTAAAAAAAACCCTTCTTTATATACAGCAGTTCACAATAATTATAGACCAATCTCAAAACTGCCTTTCATTTCCAAGATTTCAGAGAGAGTTTTCTACACACAGCTCTTCTCCTACCTAAATAAGTTCAACATCTTAGATAAATTTAAATCAGGCTTCAGATTTCTACACAGTACCAAATCTGCACTGTTGAAGGTAACTAATGATATTCTTTCCTTGGATTCAGGCTTACATGTGGTTTTAGTTTTGTTGGATCTCAGTGCTGTGTTTGACACTATTGATCATGATATTCTTTTAGATCGTCTGCATTGTATGGTTGGCATTCAGGGCACGGCCCTGCAGTGGTTTGCCTCTTATTTGAAAGGAAGAACATTTTCTATTAACTTAGAAAACTTCTCCTTCTATTGTCGTGCAGTTCTCCGAGTGCCTCGGTCTTGGTGCACTTTCAGGAGAGCAATGGCGTGCAGGGCGGGGCGGTCTGTCTAGTGGCACTGTAGGCCTTAGTCGCCAGTGAAGACGTAAACCAACAGGCCTTGGACAGGAGTCTCAGACGGCTCAGTCAGGTGGCGTTGCTCTGCGGGCACAGGTGCACCACGATCACCTTATCCACCAGGGGAATCGCCGAGTACCCCCTGGCAGCCCCACCATCGAGGGTAGTGAGAGCAGAGAAGCTCAGAGACCAGGTCCGGGCAGTAAAAGTTGCCCATCATGATCACTTGAGCTCATCATGCACTTCCGGCAAAAAAGGTACAGGTGCGTAGAGTGGTCGTATGTGCCGCTCGTGGTCCTGGAACCAATCATCGAACAGTGGATTCCATTCCAGCCAGACGCTCACAGTCGCCTGGGTAAGCATGGCCGTCAGCTGTGCATGGGGTCAGACTGAACCATCCCACTCTCCGATGCTGTAATCGAAAGCTCATCCTCTTCGAGAGTGGCGAATAAGAACTTGCCCTGAAATGAACCGGCGGTCCCATCGCAGAAATCGCTGGGGCAAACGAGAGTGCTGGGAATGGGAGGTCTGTGGGGTTCCCATTGAAATCCCCAAATTGTTCCCAGTGCTATTTGACACGGCCTCAAACCCATAGGTAGAAAGACCGCGGCTGGGAGCCACTGGCGTGGCTTTCACTGGGAAAGGCCGAGACTGCAACGTTGCCATAATCAAGCTCTCACAGTGAGAACATGACCTGTCCGCAAACGCTGTACCTGCGTGGGCAGCACCCAGCACGTGTGGCAGCGATCATGGCTGTGGGAAGCGGAGAGGGATCGATTGCAACCAAAAAATATACACAAACAAAAAGGCATCATTAAAAAGACGGTCTCCGAGAGTGCTACTCTCTAAGAAGGGAAAAATACTCTTTTAGTATATGATATGCAAATTCCACTCGCCAATTCCCATTGGCCTTTTCTCAAAGATCAAAGGTGTTTGGGGCTCCCAAGAGCAACCCCTAGTGTCACTACATTGACAAAACATTGAGTGAGTGACAGAAGGGGAACAGGAAACATGCTACTCAATGAACTGATATCAAGAATTGATTTGGTTACCTTTATGAATGGAATGAAAGGAACCGAATTCATCAAATATCAGCCAATAAACATCAATGTGACAGACATAAACTGTGGATGCATAATGTTAAAGTAATAATTCAGGTAATAATTGAGCTCTTCTGACAGGATCTGTTGCTTTCTGTTGATTATGAAAGAAAATAGTTTTGACTTGTCCCTCAGTTTGTAAAAAATATGGAAAAAGATGTTTACGGTAATCAACTTACAATGTAAATCTACTAGTCAAACCTTAAAAAAAATGTGAAGCTCTCTCTCTCTCTCTCTTTTTTTCTTCTTTGCTGTTGATTGAAAGTGTTGATTATTTTAGCTGTAATTTGTCTAAACTGATGTGGTCTAAACTTTTCTCGGTTGATTAACTTCTCTACTTCTTACTTAAGTCTGTTCTATATAAACAGTGCAATATTTTCCAATGTTCTTTGTGCATATCAGATGGTAAATAACTGTTGAAAACTCTTTCTCTTCTGAGGTTCTTTAAATGACAGTCTAACAAGGTGCACACTTTTCCAAGTAACATAACTGATATAACCAATATATATATATATTATGTATAACCGGTCTCTAGTCTCATGCTAACACGTGTAATGTTGACATGTAGGCTTCCATTGTAAGTGCATTACAGTAAACTAATTCATATTCATACTGTAGATGCACAAGTCATATATCTTCCGGTGGTAATCAGACAGCATGCCAAAGATGCTTGCAATACAGACTTTAACCCAGAATATTCCTCTGTTTAAATATTTTTCACTTGTACTTAAAGAGTATAATTAAAGTAATGTGCCAAACATTCATTTTAAGATGTTAAATGTGTCCTAACCAAACACACAACAAATCTATAGCACAGCTACACTATTTAACTAAAGAAACAAGTGAAATAGTAACCATCATGTTTTCCCCAATTTCAAAGATAACAAACATCTTTGAGTAATTTTTAAGTATTTCCATGGACAGGCTACAAAGAGTAGTAACAAGGTAGTGGAGGGGTGTCTTCAGTCCTGGTCCTGGTGACAGCAGAACTGGAGGTGGACATGTTAAGTTCATAGCCAAAATATAAAGGGACAAGGGTTTGAACTGGAGCAGATATTAGCTGGATGAGGGGAAAAGCCAGCTTTTGGAAATAGGATTATATGGGACAAGTGAAAAAAGTGAAGAAATGTCACTTGGGAACTTGAGAGTGTCTCTCTTACCATTTGTGATGCCAGGAGATAGATGGTCTCGGTCATGATGTCTGGACATGGAAGCCTCTTGTTCCCAACCTCCCTGCTGACCTGTTGGTGGTCCCTGGCCCTCCAACATGTTCACAATGTCCACTCGGTCAATGCTCTTCAGGGCCATGTACAGGCTGTCCACTACAACGGTGAGAGACACACAGATGGTGGAGAAATGGAGAAGGGGAAGACAGGGTAGTTGGACAGAAAGGATGAGGACAGAGACACACCACTGACAAAACCAAAGGATTTCAAAACACTATTAGGAAAGACATAAAAAAACAGACAACGATTTCAACCACATTAGATAAATTAGATTATTCTCTATGAGGTAACATTTCCTTGTTAATGATTTGGGCATTCTTTGCATCAAAGTAAATGGACATTTTGGCACTCACTTTTGGTTCTCTTCCCTTCTTGAGTGGCCCACAGGTTGAGCAGTGTTGAGCTCTGCTCTAAAAGGGAGTTTGGATTCTCCACTCGAATCTTATTAATTTCATCTACATTAAACTGCAGTTCACGTCCCAGCTCTGCAGGAAGAGTTACTCATTGTTAATTAACACTTTGATCATATCAGGCTTAAAGAATGATTAACTTAAGTATGGGGCAACATTTGTGTCCGATCTAAAACAAATCTATTGATAAATTAATTGACTAATCAATAATTAATCAATTAAAAATTGTGTAAATTGGTGGATACATAGAGTAGATAAAGTAAAATATAAACAAATCAACAATCTGATGATCAAATCTATGAATCAGTTCAGTGTCAAAATGAACAAAACTTAATATGTTGAAAAGTTGAAAAGCAATGCACAGTTCCTGTTGTTTTCCTCATATGCATTTAGTGTGCAACAATTAAAGGCAAAATGCAAACATAATTGTTTTTCTTTATGTCAGTGTAGTTAGTGCAATTCAATATCAAGCATCATTTACTTGTATTTTGGCACTGAAAACCTTCCATACTAGATATCCAAAGGCACACTGCTTCTTATATGTAAATGAGTTACTTGGATATGCAGATTAGCCTATGGCATCATCAAATGCCTTTGAGAACTACATCAGGGCTATCCTAGATACTAAGAATTATGGAAGGCCAATCGGGCCAAAAACATGTTATAATTTGCTCTTGGACACAGTCATCTGTTAACTGTCAACAGATGAACAGATTATTGTGCTTGTGTGGATGTGCTGACAAACATTTTAAGAAAATTAAAATATTTTCATGGAAAAAATTAATTTATTAACATATATTATGTGAAAGTATATGCAATTATATGATATGCTTTGAAACAGTAAATACAAAAAGAAAATTATGTATAGATATTTTTTTAATTAATAAAAAAGAATATGCATTTTCAATTTCTTTGTGCAAACCGTCAAATTGGCTCATTTAACCCTCCTATGGTATTTGGTCATTTTTGACAGAATTTTTTTTTAATATTTAATAAAATATAAAAACAAATTGACATTTCCTCCATTTGTCATCTGAACATACAAAACAAAATTAGGACTGATTCTAAAAAAGTGACACCTTAGGTATTCACGGTCAAAATTCTAAGTAAAATGAATGGAAAAGCAATTTTTTTATCTGTCAAATACAATCAATAAAATATTGCTGCAAGCAGCAATGCGATTCCTCTTCAAAATGGCAAATCATTTAAAATTGATCAGTAGAGGGTTGGGGCTAAACCCTCCCAATGGAGGAATCCAAAAAACATGTCTGAATCCTAAACTAAACATTTTCAGTGTACAGAAAAATCCATCATGCCGGACATTATGGATCCTTGAGGCTTTTTTGTTCCCAATGAGAAATGAGGTATGAGGTTAAGTTTCAGAAGAATTGAATAAATGGGGTGGAAATGACATCACTTTGAAAATAGGATATTTGGGCATGGCTTGTAGTGCCCCCTAAGGGCAAATGTGGGCCATTCTCGGTGTGGGGTTTCCTGTTGGCCTGTAGTATCAATGTACCAAATTATAATTTTTTTTTTACCAGAAAATAGTTTTTTTGGGCATTGATCAAATGTGGACATTTACACCCCCTTTCAGCCATTTTGTATCGTATTCTTTTTTGCTAACTACTGTTCAGGAGAAGAAGAGTTCTGTAGATTTTCCCAAATTTTCACTGTACAGGAAAATCCATCATGGTGGAAGTTATGGGTCCTTGAGGCTTTTTTGTTCCCCATGAGAAATGAGGCATGTACACCAAGTTTCAGATGAATTGGACCATCACTTTGAAAAAAAAATATTTTGGGCGTGGCCTGTAGCGCCACCTATGGGCGAATGTGGGCCATTCTTGGTGTGGGGGAACCCGTTGGCATGGAGTATCAATGTGCCAATTTAGAACAATTTTGACCAGTGACTTTTTGAGATATTGGGGCTCAAGGAGAATAATAATAATAATAATAATAATAATAATAAAATAACAGCCGAGGAATCTAATTAGCCACAATACAGGAAAAACACAAACACACACACACGCACGCACACAATAATGAACTAGTGAATGTAACGAATGAATGTTGAACTTGTAATGAATGTTTTTTTTTACATATGTCAAATTAAACCAATAAATCAGCCACAATGCAAAAAAATACACACTAAGAAATTAAGGGTTGAGACGATTACACACATTGCAGAACACACACGCACGCACGCACGCACGCACGCACACACACACACACACACAGAACCATGGCATTAAAGTGGAGCTCTACAGCAATCTTTTGGTCATTGTTGGCATTACAAGTCATCTGCTGTTTTCCAGCAAAATACATATTTACTTTGGAAAGCTTGAAATTGCTAAATGTTTACTTTTAGAATTCTTATTCTGTGTCTTGTCTTTGTAACACCATGATCAGGTTTGATGACAAGCATTTTTAAAATTCTAAACTTTTACAAATAATAGTATGATAATGTCTGAATATATATCAAAATGCATATCTTATAATAAAATATAAAATTAGGATACAAAAAGCCAGAAAATCAGATTACACAGTAGGTGACTACAATCATCTACTGGCTGTTACTGGCATGACATGGATTTCAAGTCATGTTATTTATATTTTGTTAACCATTTTCTTCATGTTTCAACTTATAGAATTGTAGGTTTTTAATTATTTTTACATATATATGCATATTTGTAAATGAAAATTAATGGTAAAATTTAGACATTTACATGTAAATAAGATCAAAATAGCATAAAATCCCCAAATAAATGCATAATTATATTGTTCTTACTTCAGAGAAGAAAAAAGGTAACATCATCATTATCAAAATAATAAAAAAAAAACCTTCTGGTCAAAAACATGAGTACCACAGGAAGGTGCCATTTTTGAATACCATAGGAGGGTTAAGGTTTTTGGTTACATGTTGTTTAATTTAATATTGTATTCAATATATATAATATTGTTTTTAATCAACAGCTTATATGTTTAATTTTTATTTTATCTTTTCTGTTTATCCAAGAATGTTCAGACTGTCTAAAAAATTAATAATTAATTTGTCAATTGATTTATCATTTCATCAGTTAATTTATCAACTGATCAATTGATTTTGAAGTTGCATAAGTGGGCCCCCATACTAATACCTAGCATGAAAAAAGTGTAGCTTGTGCAAACTTGCAATATCTTTCATAATGCAAACTAATGAATAATTAAAATGTTGCAATCTGTATTTAAAAGATATATGGGTGTCCAGATATGCCTTGATAAGACATAGCCAGTTAAGCATTATGCTTTTTAAGCAAAAGAGGTGCATCCAAACCCACACACTCACCAGCCCAGCTCAGGCCTAGCTGTTCAGCTATTAAAGCCATCTTTATCTCCGTCCTTTCCATGGCGCTCAGTGATGCTGCAGAAATCAGACCATCATTGGCTCAAGAGTTCAGCAATCTGATGCTGCAGCTCACATCTTATTCAAAGCAGTGTCAGGCAAAGGTTGTACGAGATTTGGGTGCATAACATGCAGGAGATAATAGGAGTAATCTTACCCATGGCTGGCTCATTTAGAGCACTATATCTTTCTCTCAGAGCTAAAGGAGTCAGAGTCCTCCTTCGGTCATCAGTTCCTATGATCTGTTATATAAAAAAAAGAATGTCTTGTTGGAGAACCATTTAATATATAGGTATATGCTTGAGTGGGTAACTAAAGTATGTGAGAACACTGGTTAATTACCCTTTGCATTACCTTAATACATGGTGGCATGGTAACATTGAGGTTGCACAACACATTTTGACAATCTTCGTATTTAGTTGATTTGCGCATAAAGGACAAAAAGCCAGAAGGGTCTTTACTGCTGTCCCTCACCTGGTGGAGAAGAGACACTGAGACTTATTTATTGATTTATTATCCACAGTGGAGTTCAAAATTCTGACACCATACTAAAAAGTTGGAATTTGTGTTGTGTTTTTTTTTTCCAACACCTGTTAACAACAAAACGTTTTTTTTTTTTAAGATTTTAGACATTTTAAAATTAAGAAATGTTGAAGGGCAAGATGTTCAGTTGCACTTGCAACATAATAAAATAAATAAATAAATAATGTATCTTTTAATTATGGCTAAAAGTATCTTATTTGGAAGTATTAAAAAGGAGAGGAAGCTAGATGGAATAATCAAGCTGTAATATTATATCTGAATGGGATGGCTCTACCTTGACAGACACTGGCAGTCTGTTGTCCTTGAAGGCTTGGAAACTAAAACAGCGTGGCTGCTGGGCAGCTTTCCTCATGGGAATTAAGTTTCCTGAACACTCCAAGTACAGCGGCATCCCCTCCATGACCTATAGAACACATGCCAATCAAGGGGTTACAGAAGATGCATCCAGCAATAATTTTTGAGTAGTAAGTAAATGCTTAGCAATCAGTCAGCTCTGTGGGTCCATACAATGCAAGTGAATCTCAGAACATTAAAGGGAAAAAAAAGGATATACAGACAGCATTAAAGTAATCCCCATTACTCCTGTAGTTAAAGCCATATCTTAGGATATGATAGGTGTGGGTGAGAAACAGATAAAACAATTTTTATTTATTTTTTACAATAAATCTCTACTTTCACTTTCACATTCTTCTTATTTTGTTCACATTCTTTGTGCATTTCACCACCTACTGGGCAGGAAGGAACATTTCTTAAATAGTGATCTGTTTCTAGTGATCATATTGCTTCAGAAGGCATGGATCTAACCATTGTATGGATTATTTTAATGATGCTTTTATATGCTTTTTGAACCTTCAAAGTTCTGGCCACCATTAACTTGCATTGTACAGACATACATAGCTGAAATATTCTTCTAAAAATCTTCATTTGTGTTTAGTAAAAGAAAGAAAGTCATACACATCTGGGATGGCATGAGGGTGAGTAAATGATGAGAGAATTTTCATTTTGGGTGAATTAAGGTGATTTAATCAGAAACTTTTCAATAACTGTCCAATAAGGGAAAGGATATTATTTGGTGAATGCCTTTTAAGAATGCCTTTAGCCCCAGCATAAATGCCCCCCATAAAAAAAGACCCACTCTTAAGTGGGGGAATAGGCTTGTTATAAAGAATATTCAAAGTGGGAACTCATTGACTGACCCAACCACAACTGTCATGAAATGTCAAAGTATTATCTTAATTTGTCCCTTAAAAAACATTTTGCTGTATAAAAAGCATTTGTATAAGTTGACAAATTTTGCTCTATAACTATTGCCACTTTATCTTCACTATATCACTATGATATGTTAGCGGATAATACTACAATACACATTTGTAGATGCACCGTAGAAGTTGCATCTACATGAAATTAACACACTCCTATAGTGCTATGTGACCTCAATGTCTCTGCTACGGGCCACTTCAGTAAAATTCTCATGCTGCTCCAAGGTTTTGTCCATTTTGTCATCAGTCATGCAGTAACAGCGGAGTCGACCCTCTCGGGCTTCATTCATCTTTGCAAAAACCACAAACTTGGCCATATATGGCACAGCTGACAGCTCGCGGTACAGAAGGTTAGCAAAGGTAACAGCCTCTGCAGTCCGAGGACAGTCTGCCAGCCAGAAACTGAAAGGGAGCACAAAAAGTATTTTGAGAAGGATTTTTTAGAAGTGACCAAGATAGAGGAAAACATACATTGAGATTAAAGTAAACATGTCATGCACAGGTTACGGGTTACAGGTACTCTAATATGAATCTGTAGAAATGTCTTACCGGGCAGACACATTGGTGGTGAAACTGGCACAATCATTGGCATACATGAGTTTGGTGGTGCCCGTTATATCTTCCCACTGAGCAGGAGCTGTGCCACCTATGAAATATAGAGTTTAATTAGGAAGAAAATCAATATGTAAGAATTAACTCTTGGCTTTATTACATTCTACTGAAATGCTTACAGAAAATAAAACCTTAAGCGGGCTAACAAAACATAAAGGTGAAATGTATTTACTCCAAGTTCAGTGTGTGGTGTCAGCTACTGTATATGTCAGCAGTTGATTTCCCTGAAAGTGTAAACACCGTGTCTCTGTTCTTTGTTTGAGCCTCCTGACCAGCCCGACACAGTAATATTGGATCAACCAATGGTGTGAGCTTTGAGTGGGACTATCTGTTTGCCAACCAATGGCAGATGGAGGAGTATTTAGCAGGGATATTATAGTTAACTTAAACTGAAACTGAAGCGAAATTCCAAAATATATCCTGGAAAATGGAAATAGAAATTAAAATAAAATGATCATAAAATATTTTTTATAAATATAGATAAATATAATATTTCTTGTTTTTAATAGTTTGACTTGGGCATATTTAATATTTTTGAGCATTTTTTATTAAATCTTTTTGTTTCTTTACAAACATGCCACCTACTGGCTACAATTGTCTAGCAGGAGAAACCTTGTGGTCAGAAGGAGATATACCAGCTGCATTTATATATATATATATATATATATATATATATATATATATATATATATATATACAGTACTGTGCAAAAGTCTTTGGCACATAAGAAGTTTCACAAAAGCATTTGTCGTAAGATGGTTATTTATATCTTCAGCTTTAGTGTGTCATAGGAAATATAAATGTTAGACTCCCAAACATTACTTTTGCAAATAGAAAAGATTAGAATAGAAGAACAGGGAGCCCTACAACAGATGTCATGGCCCCAACAAAGCTCCCCACTGAACATCGTGTCAGTCTATTCTATTATATAAAGAAACAGAACTCACACAAGTGCCTAAAACTTTTGCACAGTACTGTAGCTATCTATCTATCTATCTATCTATCTATCTATCTATCTATCTATCTATCTATCTATCTATCTATCTATCTATCTATCTATCTATCTATCTATATTGTACATCTAAATGGCTAGTTGGTTTGGGGAAAAAAGTGCACCAGTAATGCACAATGAGGTGTATAAAGACACTAAACACTGCCGGGCTCAGCTAACCAGGGAGCGTGCTAGTAGTCATGTTTCCATCCATTACTAATTTGATTCATGCTAGGGTGTGCTGGGTGGTTGTCAGGGAATTATTATGTGGTTACTCAGGTGCTCTGATAATTTGTCTGGTTGCTATATGGCTGCTAGTGTGTTCTGGTTGGTTGTTTACTGACCCAAGTTAAAAGAGTACATCCCCAAGTGTCCATGATGATTTTCTACACGATTACCAGTGCTGAATAGTAATATGGTTCTGATTACAATTTCATGATGAAAATTGTAGTCAGTAACATAATCTCTTGGATTAAATTTTTAAGAGAATCTAATGTGATTACTTTAGGATTACTTTTGGATAACTTCTGACCTAATTCTTGTTTATTTAATGTAACATGCATTTAAGTAGAAATTAGGATAAGCATGTAAATTGTGACATAACTTTGCTTAAATGCATTAAAGAAAAATGACTCAATGTTTCAAAATATGCGAATTAATATGGTTTTCATTCAAAAACACTTCAGGATTTACCACATATATCAGGTGTTGGCTGATTAATAATATATATTTATATATATATTTTTTAAAGACGAATTAGAGGGATCAAAAAATTCTGAACAAATTACTGTCTATGCCTCATTAATATGCAATCATGCTATCTATAAAAAAGTAACTTAAATCTGATTACAAGTATTTTAAAAGGTAATATAATCTGATTACAAGTACTTGATTTTTGTAATCTGATTTTGTCATTCATATTACATATAATAGGTTACAACCCAACTCTGATGATAACATCATGATGAATTTAAAGGGATAGTTCATCCAAAAATGACAATTCTCTCATCATTTACTCACCCTCATGCCTCCCTGATGTGTATGACTTTCTTTCTTCTGCTGAACACAAACAAAGATTTTTAGAAGAATATCTCAGCTCTGTAGGTCCATACAATGCAAGTGAATGGTGGCCATAATTTTGAATCTCCAAAAAGCACATAAAGGCCGCATTAAAGTAATCCATGAGACTCCAGGGGTTAACATTTATATTCTCAGAAGCGACATGATAGGTGTGGGTAAGAAACAGATCAATATTTAATTCCTGTTTTACTATAAATTCTCCTCCATGCCCAGTAGGTGGCGAAATGCACAAAGAATGTGAATCACCAAAAACAAAAGAAGAATGTGAACGATAAAATGAAATGTATGTATAGTAAATATATATGCATAGTAAAAAATTATTTAAATTTGCATCTTTTCACTTATCATATAGCATCTGAAGATATAGATTTAACCACTGGAGTTATATGGATAACTTTTAAGCTGCCTTTATGTGCTTTTTGGACATTCAAAGATCTGGTCACCATTTAATTGCATTGTATGGACCTGCAGAAGAAAGAAAGTCTTACACATCTGGGATGATATGAGGGTGAGTAACTGATGTCATTTCTGGGTGAACTATTCCTTTAAGAAATGACACACTTCATCTTTAGACATGAAAATAGCATGAAATATCTTGATGAGCACAGTTTTCTCTCCTGTGTTGACTTATTTCCTATTGAAACAGGAAGTCTAGACAGGTCATATTTAAGAGTTTAAACTGTTTTTTGTTGATGATGTTATTGTAATAGCCAACAGGCATTAGTTACTTAACAACTTCAAACCTTGATTTTATGTTTGCTAGTGGCTATAGATAGTATTTGGGGGAGGGACTTTCTCATTCTAGAGGGCATTTGATTGGACAAAAGTCTGTGTAGATTATATTTTTGCTCCCTCTTCCCAAAATACAAGGATTGTAATTTTCAAATGCATGCACAGGATCTGGTAAGTTTCATTTAGTCAACTGTTAGGCGTGCAGTGGCATATAGTCTGCCTCAAAGCTAACAGGCATGCCACAATCTATTTGGTTTTATGGGGTCTTTAAATTAGTTTCCATTTCCTAATTCAGGGGACAATGATGGGGTACTTACATATATTAATATGAATCTGTAAACAATTGGCCATACCAATGACACTGCACAGCAGGCGGAGGCTGGTGGTGTCACCCTCGCCAGTGTCCCGCGGACTCTCCCTCCAAGATGGAGGCAGAGGAATCCTCAGGCCAATGGGGCGGTGGAACTTGCGTCGACGGGGCTCTACTGTCACCACAGGGCTAAACGTGGCTTGGTTCCCCAGGAGCTTGGCCACCAGTTCATCAGGGACTGGCTGGGCCTGAGTGCCAGGGATGGAGGGGGAGAACCATAACAATGCGGTACAGAGCAAAGGAAAAGATGGGGAGTGGGGTAACATGAAAGAGAAAAATATGGAATGAAGGCCAGACATGAAGTAACAGATTCAAATGTGTGAGCAAAGTTAAATTTACGCATTCATTAATGAAATGAAGATCATGATAATTGGATTGGAAAAATAGGAAGTATGGGAATGTGCAATAAATAAAAGAAAATCATGAAATAAGGAACACAGCAGCAAAAAGACAGAAAAGAGAGAAAAGTTTCAAATTTTTACGCAAAATACTGAGTGGTAAGACACCATTTATCTTGTCAATCAGTGGTATTTATTCATGGAAAAAAGTGTTACAAACATTATTGAACCAAAGCTGATTTGAAATTCCTCGCTTGCAGTAGAAATTAAGCACACAGACACAACAATGTAACCCTGTATAATTGTAAAGCTTTTGAAGATCTTTGAGTGTGCAACTGACATACATTTACAAGTCAAAAGAGGTCAGGTATGCTGTCACTGATTCCTTAGTGTTAATGTGACAGTAGGCTAGTACATCAAATTCAGAGTACTTCGATCCTTGACCAGTTCTCACATTTTAATTAATTATTAGAAAAATTTTCTATGACAACAGTAACAGAAAATGCTAATTGTTATTTTATAGGAACAATTGTGTCATGTTTTCCAGCATGTAATTTCAAATGAGGACACAATTACCTTATCAGTTGCATGCTATTGTAAACCATTAAGGAAAAATAGTATAAAGGGTCATCGTAAAGCTTGTTCTACAGTTGCCCGAAATTCTGATCCAAGTTGAGAATCTGCGGTACAGTTTTGGTCAGTGTCAGTCTGCACATGTCATGTAACCAACCTGAACTTCCTGGGGAAAATCCTCCAATAATTATAGGTAAACATCACTAAAAAACAAATACTTTAAAATGTTACTGCTGCAAATGTCAACTATTAAGGTTAATTTAGTCTTTCAAGAACCTATTAATGGCTGACTTTGAGTTCCAGTGTTTGAAATGTTTTCAATTCAGCACAATGAGAACTGATCAAGGGTGTCAATTGATTTTGATAATTAGGTCACTTTTCTCACAAAAAAAAAAATCTAATATAAAATCAATTAAATAAATAAATGAAAATGAAAATAGAACAATAATGAATATATCAACTGTAATAAATGATTTAACAAATAATTGGTTAAAAACAAGAATCAGCATTGGTAAAGTAGGAGCCGGTGGTTACACTTGCACAGCAAAAGTAAACACATGATCATTACATTCTATGTGCTTAAAATAAAAAATAAAAAATGTATAAAAATGTCAAATATAAAACGTTATTTAAATTGTTCTTGAAAAAGATTTTGTGTTAGCTAGTTTTAAAAAATCCAATATAATCTTTTTTTTTTCAAAAGCTGTCTAGTACAGTACTTATACTTTACTATGTGTTAATCTTATAAAAAAAAATTTTTATAAGGTGCTTCGGATATTTTGAATAAAACAGAAAGAAGGCCCTTCATCCAACTACATACTTTAAGCTGTAACTTGCACTCGTGTCTTTTACTTTCCTTATAACTTAAAACTTGCTTAACAAAACCTGCAAAGATACTGATACATTTAGACAAATGTTCCATCCGTTTGGGTTGCATGTGTTATGTTACTATGCTACACACACACACAAAAAAAAAACTATTGCAGTTTAAGACTTGGAAATTGTATGCCGCCCCCCTGAATTTAGTCCAAATTGCTGCAAATTGAACTGTCTTGAGCATAATATGAATTCCCCTTCTGTCACTCACTCGACGTTGTGCCGATGTAGTGACACTAGAGGTCGCTCTTGGGAGCCCAAAAACAACTCAGATCTTTGAGAAAAGGCCAATGAGAATTGGCAAGTGGAATTTGCATGCCACTCCCTCAAACATACGGGTATAAAAGGAATACAGCCACGATCGTGGTCTCACATGTCTGGGCCATAAACAGTTTGAGGACGCGTTCGTGGATGGTTCATGTTCTCATTGCGAAAACACGACACTGGCAAAGTTGCGGTCCTGGCTTTCTCTCTTTCGGGGGAATGCCACTTCATCCCCCACACCAGACCATCTACCTACACGTATGAGGCCGGCCCGATTGACGCTGGAGGCAATGTGGGGGCTCCAATGGGTTCAGTTCCGCCAGGTAATAATCCCCCGCGGACTGCTCATTCCCCTCCAGTTCTGGGATGAGACAGGCAGCTCGCCTCAGTGCCAGCCTAAAGTCTCTTACGGAGCTCACGAGATGGATGAGATCGTAGAGCGCCGTGGTGATGTCGGACACAGACGACTAGATTGGGCTATATCAGCACACCCCGATGCAGTAGAAAGTAAGTATTTAGGGAAGCATGACTTTATCTTCAGGTTCCTGAGAGGCATAAGGAGATTGAATCCTCCTAGGCCAAGCCTCTTTCCCTCATGGGACCTCTCCGTGGTCCTTCGGGGCCTACAGGGAGCTCCATTGAATTGAAGACCGTCTTGTTGAAAACTGCCCTCCTGACTGCGCTCACTTCCATTAAGAGGGTCGGTGACCTGCAAGCGTTCTCTGTTAGTGAAACATTCCTGGAGTTCGGTCTGGAGGACTCTCACGTAATCCTGTGACCCCGACTGGGCTATGTTCCCAAGGTTCCCTCTACCAACTTTTAGGGATCAGGTGGTGAGCATGCAAGCACTGCCCCAGGAGGAGGCAGACCCAGCCTTTTTGTTGCTGTGTCTGATGCGTGCTTTGCGCACCTACTTGGATCGCACGCAGAGCTTTAGACGCTCTGAGCAGCTCTTTGTCTGCTTTGGTGGACAGCGGAAAGGGAACACTGCCTCCAAACAGAGGCTTGCCCACTGGATCGTGGATGCCATTGTGTTGGCATACCAGGCCCAGGCTGTGCCCCCCCTTTGGGAATACGACCACACTCTATAGGGAGTGTGGCATCCTCATGGTCACTGGCCATTGGCACCTCTCTAGCAGACATCTGCAGAGCAGCGGGCTGGGCAACACCCAATACCTTCGAAATTTTACAATATCTGGATGCCCTTCGGCAGAGGAATTCGTTGTCAGACCCAGTACGTGTGCTAACATGTCCTATAATGGCGTAGGTACTCCACAGGTTCCGGTTACCTCGGTAGCTCCCTGTGATGTATCTTCCGCGGTACAGTCTCCCTATCGGTACACCCGCGTCTCCTTTGGGCAGAGCCCTCTCTATCCCGGTCACTGTGTTTTTAGAGCTCCTCCCCGTCGAGGCAGGATCTAGTGCCACGCCTCTTCCATGTGCGGCTGTGACCCCATATGATGTATTTAGCACATGTTAACCTCCCCTGCAGGGCAGGATGTGGTGACACGGCCTGCTCCAATGCTAGATCCCAATTCTCATTGGCCTTTTCTCAAAGATCTGAGGTGTTTTGGGGCTCCCAAGAGCGACCTCTAGTGTCACTACATCGACACAACATCTTGTTCCCTCCATCAGGGAATGGAGGTTACAACAGTAACCGAGACGTTTAATATTGACATCTAGTTCAGCAAAACTGTCAATACATTCTATTCTGTAGATATAAACCAAGTTTGAACAAAGCAGGAATTAGACAGATGCCATACCACACTTTCTCATTCATCATTACCATTTTCAATCTCTTTCAAAAACACTTACAAAATTACATTCATCCTCATTCAACAGGAACAAGATTACATTAAATACGCACAATTCATATCTCAATCTTAATTTGTCGGAAGTATGATCAAACAGGAAAAAGATCAGAAAAACCTAACCTAACCATCTGCTGAATGCATTATGTTAATATATAGGCAATAAGCTTCCTCCATTTTCCATCACCTCTTCCTCAACCTCATCCTCACATCTCACCTGCAGTCCGAGACGGACCCGCTTGGTGACGGCCGTCTCAGAAAAGCTGGCCTGGACCATGGGCACCAGCTTACTAGTGAGATAACCCCCCTCTGGGCCAATCAGTTCATTCTCCTGCTGGATGCGTGACACCACAGCAAAATACAGAGGGAAGTCAGTGGAGATGATGCGTCTAATCCTCTTCTTCCCGAGTTCCTCCTGACTCTCGAGATCTTAGAAGCAATGTCAACAGAAGAAAAGAAACTAGTGAACAACAGATTTAAAACTGAACCAAAACTTCCATACATTAATGGCAACAATCAGAAGGGAAACTGGAGAAATGTGTAACACTTTTTTTATTTCCCCTCGTAACTTAGAGACTCATCTTTTGGTATAATGAACATGTCCCAATAGTAACATTACCATTAAAATATTTGTATTGACAAAGACTAGATTGTTGTGGAGGCAATTGTAACAATGGTTGGGTTGATTGTAACACTTGAAAAGCATAATTTTACACACTGTATATAAATTAAAGGTGCACTGTACCATTTATATAATATATATAAACAGTATATACTGTTTATATATTAATGACACTAATTATTTTAGCTGTCAGGAATAATATGTATCTACAACTACAGTTTACTTGAGAACTACATTATAATAATCTGAAATTAGTTGGTACTAAAACATATTGACAGGCTGAAAAGACAAGAAGTCTTTAACTAAATATTATAATTAAATGTTCATTAATTTGGTTAAAAGATTCAGTCGTTTTTTAAACTAGTGTTACAATATTATGAAAACCCTTAGAGGACAGGGAGGGATTTTTTGTTTTCTGAGGTAGTCTTGTGTTCCCTGGCAATACCTTTATCCATCCCTTACAAAAATTAACCTTGTTTGGAATTTGTAGTAAAACCATAGTACATAAAACAATTTACAATGGTTTTACTAAAGTAACCATATTTTAACAATTATATTTGTGGTAAAACCATAGTAATAAAACAAGAAAAACAAAACTATGGAAATATAAATCAGATTCATGTAACATGATGATTAGTTTTTCTATAGCAACACCATGGTTAATTTGAGGTACATGTAAAATGTTTTTTTAAAACATCTCAGAAAGTGACATTACCTTAGTTCCCTGAAAAGAGGGAATAAGACATTGCATCAGTAGCTGACACTGTGGGACCTCCTCCCAGAGGCAGTGACCTTGAGACCCTATACCAGTGGTTCTCAACTCTGTTCCTTGAGGTCCCCCGACACTAGACATTTTGGATATTTCCATAATCAAACACACCTATTTCAACTCATCAGCTCATTAGGGGAGACTCCAAGATCTGATCTGGATGTGTCAGAAATGGGATATATACAAAATGTGCAATGTTGGGGGGCCATCAGGAACAGGGTTGGGAACCACTGCCCTATATCATCATGCCAACTTGATTGGCTGGTGAAGCTTGGCGCTCCACCCCATGCCCGTATCATTATTTGTATAGGCAGAGCCCAGTGCCACACCATTAGGATATTCTGAATGAAGGGAGGAGAGCCCATCTCTCTGTCCCTTAACAGTGAGAAATCAGAAGTGCAGCAGAGCTGTGCATTATCTCGTCCCGTCCTTCCAGTGTACAAACGTTACTTCAGTAACCGAGATGTTCCCTTTCAAGAAGATAACTTTTGATGCTGCATCGGTAGCGGATGCTTTGGGAGCCGTATACCATAATGGCATGCTACTGATATGGCAATGCCCACTAGCCAACAGGGAATAGTGAAAGGCATTGCTATAATAACCCCTTCATATTGAACAATAAGAAGGAGAGTGAAGGAACAGTAAGCCATAGAGTTTGATGCCAAGACAGAGACACTAGCCATAGTAGTAGCGTAATGTCTCAAAATCTCTCCACTTAGTGAGAAGGATATTTGCCATGATTGCCTGACAAAGGGCTCTGATACAATGACTCTAGCCAACTGGGTAGTGAAACCTTATTTGCATGCTCTCATCCACCTTAGTGTAAATAGAGAGACTTTACACTTTTTTTGTCCTAACACTCAATTCAATGACACTAACTAACTGGTCAGTGGTCAATGGATAATCCGCTCTCTACTTCTGAAAATCAGGGATCAGAAGGAAGATATATGCGGGATATAAATCTGGCAAAGGTGTTAGGGGAACCCCAACTTGCAGCCAGACATTTGTCTTCTAATGTCACATCATTTGCCCATGCCTAGGAGGAGAACATACTCCTGGTGGAATGAGCTTTAGTACATATGGGGCATTGTATGTCTTGTGAATCATAAGCGAGCGCAATGGTATCCACAACCATGTGGGAATTTCTTTTCTTAGAGACGGCCACTGTGAACAGCATTTAAAGCAAACAAATAGTTACTCAGACACTCTGGATTGACTCATCCAATCAATGTACAAGGGTAATGCCATCACAGGGCATGTTTGTTCTCGGCCCTGGAAGTAACCACCGCACAGGGTTTATCCACAATGCATGCCTCGTGCATATGGAATAAGGTCTTAAGTTCATGTTGTGACATCGCAATCTTCCGGCATGTCACCAACAACAGTAAAAGGTAACCTGTGTCACGCCACCAGTGAATTCCTAACAATTTTTATCCTACTTTAACCAGGCTGCCCATAAACCTGCCAATTTTGATGTCCAGAGTACCAATTCATGACATGGCGCTTTTAACAAGCACCACAGAAGAGCAAGTAGGAGGAGAATCTTTGGCTTTCAGAACGAAAGCGAGCCGAGAGCAAAGTGTGTTGAGTTACATGTGTTCGCCATGAACACAATCAATCTCAGACCAGGCTATATACAGTGCATGTTATGAATCCTAAAATCTTAATGCTCTGTCTCCCATCCTCTCACGTCTCACTCATACAATAACTTAGGAGCGGCAGAAGAGCAAGCAGGAGGAAAGGGGAGCGGCTTTGTCTTTCAGAACAAAAGCAAGCAGAGAGTGAAATGTGTTGAGTTTCATGTGTTTGCCACAAACACAATCAGTCTCAGCCCAGGCTATGTACATTGCACGTTATGAATGGGCGAAGCACTTGATTCAGAGAAAAAGAGGCACACAAGGCTTGACCCTCCTAAAATCTCTGAGATCTATATTCCACCCTCTCACTTCTCCCTCAGAAGCGGGAGGAGAGGGCAGCGGCTTTGGCTTTCACCGTGAAAGCAATCAGTCTCAATGTGAAATGTCAGAAAACAGTGCTCATTCCCATCAGATAGAGGAATATATTGCTAATTTGCTTGTGGAATATTTTCAAACACGGCATCTACAAAAAGACCTTTCTAAGCAAAAAGCTCTTTTAGTTTCTTTCGCTGAAAGAAAACACGCAACTTCACACAACACAAACAACACAATGACACAGAAATGTTTAAAGGATAAGTTTTTCTTGCTGGAACACACAGGGAGAATAAGGATTTCCACTACTGACCAGGTGCAAATTAGAGCAGCAAAGCATTTGTTTAAGGTTCCAGAGCACAAGAGATGTCTACACAACCCTAAAGGAGAACCTTCTGTGTGGTGCCTGGCTGCACATTAACCCTGTGATGACGTGAGCATGGGGCGGAGCACTGCATATCACCAGTCATTCATCGAAATTACCTTCTTGAAAAGGGAACTATGGTTCTTACTACAAAAACTTGGTAAAATGGTTACTGTAGGTTAACTATTTGTGAAACCATGTTTAATTTTCATAAGAGCCATTTTTTGGAGAAACCATAGACACTCACCTAAAGGATTATTAGGAACACCATACTAATACTGTGTCTGACCCCCTTTCGCCTTCAGAACTGCCTTAATTCTACGTGGCATTGATTCAACAAGGTGCTGAAAGCATTCTTTAGAAATGTTGGCCCATATTGATAGGATAGCATCTTGCAGTTGATGGAGATTTGTGGGATGCACGTCCAGGGCATGAAGCTCCCGTTCCACCACATCCCAAAGATGCTCTATTGGGTTGAGATATGTGACTGTGGGGGCCATTTTAGTACAGTGAACTCATTGTCATGTTCAAGAAACCAATTTGAAATGATTCGAGCTTTGTGACATGGTGCATTATCCTGCTGGAAGTAGCCATCAGAGGATGGGTACATGGTGGCCATAAAGGGATGGACATGGTCAGAAACAATGCTCAGGTAGGCCGTGGCATTTAAACGATACCCAATTGGCACTAAGGGGCCTAAAGTGTGCCAAGAAAACATCCCCCACACCATTACACCACCACCAGCCTGCACAGTGGTAACAAGGCATGATGGATCCATGTTCTCATTCTGTTTACGCCAAATTCTGACTCTACCATCTGAATGTCTCAACAGAAATCGAGACTCATCAGACCAGGCAACATTTTTCCAGTCTTCAACTGTCCAATTTTGGTGAGCTCTTGCAAATTGTAGCCTCTTTTTCCTATTTGTAGTGGAGATGAGTGGTACCCGGTGGGGTCTTCTGCTGTTGTAGCCCATCCGCCTCAAGGTTGTGGCTTCACAAATGCTTTGCTGCATACCTCGGTTGTAACGAGTGGTTATTTCAGTCAAAGTTGCTCTTCTATCAGCTTGAATCAGTCGGCCCATTCTCCTCTGACCTCTAGCATCAACAAGGCATTTTCGCCCACAGGACTGCCGCATACTGGATGTTTTTCCCTTTTCACGCCATTCTTTGTAAACCCTAGAAATGGTTGTGGGTGAAAATCCCAGTAACTGAGCAGATTGTGAAATACTCAGACCAGTCCGTCTGGCACCAACAACCATGCCACGCTCAAAATTGCTTAAATCACCTTTCTTTCCCATTCTGACATTCAGTTTGGAGTTCAGGAGATTGTCTTGACCAGGACCACACCCCTAAATGCATTGAAGCAACTGCCATGTGATTGGTTGATTAGATAATTGCATTAATGAGAAACTGAACAGGTGTTCCTAATAATCCTTTAGGTGAGTGTATGTACCAGAAATTAACCATGATGTTACTATAGTAAAACTGTAATAATCATGAGTGGCAGTGGAGATGTGGACAACCGTCCATCTGGAGAGATTGAAAGCGGTAAGGGCGCTTACACCTGAGCTAGATTATGTCTGTTTCCAATTCAGTGAGCATGGGGAGAGTGGCACATAAACGGCCACACCACCAGCAGAGAGGCAGAGAGAGTCTGTCACAAGGGATGTGTTCACGTTCCTGAAGCTAATGTGTTCATGTTCATGAAGCTAATGAGTTTGAGTGCCTACATGCCTCTGAAACTGTTGAGTTTGTGAAGCTGTAAAGCATTGAATTGGCCGATTAAAAGCCTTACCTGAGTCTTGAAAAACCTGCTTCCCTGTGTCCTCCTTCGCTTCTGTTTGTGGAGTCCTTCACACTGGTTTGAAGTTGCAGGAATACGCCCCATGGAGTCCTCGCAGTTGGCAGAGATCCTCCAGTCCCTCGTCGGCCTACACCAGTCCCACCAACAATCTCTGCTTGTGCTTCACCAAGACCAAGATCGCCAGTTCTTCGAGATCCTACAAGCTTAAGCAGAGGACCGGCATGCAATCTGGAGCCCTATCAGCCAGGAGAGAGCCCCGGCCATGACCCGGACAACCACAGCCCTTGAAGATGGGGGCAGAAGACAACCCAGAAGCTTTCCTCAATCTTTTTAAGCGCACCACTGGGATCTGGGGCTGGCCACATGACCAGTGAGCCCAGCTTGCTGCTAACCACCTGGCTTATGAAGACCTGAAGAAGTCCATCCTGCAGCGGGTTGGCTGCAGTCCAGAGCAGATCCGCCAGCTCTTTCGATCCATGAAACTGGAGAGGGCCGGCCACCCATTTGCTTTCTCCCAACGGCTCAGAGATGCATGCTGGAAATGGCTGCTGGTAAGGGATCGCAACATCGTGGGAATGATCGACCAAGTGGTGCTGGAGCAGCTAATCCATCAACTGCCAAAAGGAATGGTGGAGTGGGTACAGTGCCACTGCCCGGCGTCACTGGTGGAATCTGTCCGACTGGCGGTGGACCATATAGCGGCATACCCGAGGGCGGAAGAGCCCTCCTACTCTTTCTCTCCTCCCCCTGTGTGTTCCCGGTTCTCTTCCCCCTCCCCTCTTCCCTCTCAACACGAGGCTTTGGGCACAGCTAAAATGGTGAGGGTGAAATGTGTGCATGAGGATATTCATAACTACACTGTGGTGACCGTTGAGATTACATTCTGGAAAACAAAACATAGAGTGGAGGTTGTGGTTTGTTCCCGTCTCACTCATCTGCTGATTTTGGGGACTAATTGCCCTGAATTTAGAAAAGTATTAAAGGGAATTTTTGCGGATGGGTCATGCACAAAAGCGACGAAATGTGAAGCGTACAATACCCTGGCGGGGGAGGCGGAGCCAGGGCCATCTTCGTCAGCTCCACATCAGGATGACAAGGGGGGGGGATGCTGCGGCCTCTCCCATCCTCAGGGGATTTCCCGAAGGGGATTTCCCTTTGGAGCAGTCACGAGACGAAACCCTCAAGCATGCCTTCGACCAAGTGAGAGTGGCTCCAGCCAGGTGTCGCACTTTCATATTCCTATTTCGCAGTTATAAACGAGCGGTTGTATAGAGTAACGCAGGACGCTCAAACAAAGGAAGATACAACCCAGCTCCTAATACTGCGGGTCCGCTGGGAAATGGTGTTCCTGGCGGCTCATTATAATCCGATGGTGGGTCACTTAGGGAAGCAGGTTTTTCCAGACTCAGGTAAGGCTTTTAATCAGCCACTTCAGTCCTTTACAACTTCACAAACTCAACAGTTTCAGAGGCACGTAGGCAATCAAACTCATTGGCTTCACGAACATGAACACATTAGCGTCACCAACATAAACACAACAGCTTCCACGAGCACTGTAGGCTCCCTTGTGCCAGACTCTCTCTGCCTCTCTGCTGGTGTTGTGACCGTTTTTATGCCGCTCTCTCTATGCTCACTGGAATTAGAGACAGGTGTTAGACATAATCTAGCTCAGGTGTAAGCACCCTTGCCGCTTTCCCTCTCTCCGGACGGATGCTTGACCACGCCCCTGCAGCCACATCATGTTTTTTTTTTGTTTTTTGGCAGAATAATTATTATTTTTATTAGCATAGTTTTGGTTTACCTGTATTATTATTATGGTTTTTCTACAAATATATCATGGTTAAAAAAGGTTACTGTATCATGGTAAATTTTGTGATTATGGTTTTACTACAAATACTAGGGATGTCCCTTTGCAATTTTTGGGAGTCAGAGTACAAGTACCGGTTCTTCCTCTTTGATACTTGCTAATACCAATACAATACTTGTTTTTTTTGTAAAAATGTTTTTGTAATGTAACAGTTCTCTGTGAGACAATTTCGGGACATTGTGTTTTTATGCTTCAGCAACTGATACTCAATAGCTAACATCAAAAAAGTTAGTTTTTGCTGTCACAAAATGATCACATTTGTTTTTATTTTTCCACAAATTTGGTGTTTTCTTTATCAAATAAAGTGCTGCTTGAACTGCAGTTACAGGACAAAAAAAAAGGTAAATTTTGTGATTACTATGGTTTTACTACAAATACCATAATTCAGTTATGGTTATGGTAATAAAAGTATGGTTAATTTTTTTTGTAAAGAATGGATAAACATATTGTGAGGGAATGCAAAACAGAAAAAATCTAATCTATCCCTGTCCTCAAGGGGCTCAATACGATTGCCCCATTACCGAAGTAAGATGGATGGTAAATATCAGTGTTAGCATCTGCTAATAATGGTAACCTTTAATACTAACTTTAATCCAGCATAAGCTAGTTCTTTCACTACAGCAACAATTAGTGCACACCTTCGTCCATGCCATTGAGGATGGTCTCCAAGACTTCGTCACCATAACGATTACGATGTTCCTTCCAGACTGATCCGTTCTCACTCCTCAAGACCACAAGCTCACGATCTCCCCGACCAAGTGCAGCAAAATGGGGAATCTCAACAATCACAGGCCTTTAGGAACAATATGAGTTGTGGTTATTTTTAATGTTATTTGTAAATTGTTGTTTTCTAGTACCGGTATATGTTTTTCCTCACCCTAAAAACTGCATGCTGGCTGGACCAAGCGAGATGATACGACTGGCGAGCCCCTCACCCTCAACCAGAGGAGGTGGTGTTGAGAGTTTTTGAGGCTTCACAAGGCGGCAGGTGATGCGAGTTGGAGCAGCGCAGGTGCGTGGAGGTATGATGACACGTAGGCCGTTATGTCTACTCCCTCGCATGGAGCCACCACGAGCATCCACCATGAAACTCACCAGGAAACTGAAGAAGAAAATGAACAAAGATCATTTCATGAAAACTGAATTAATTCATAATATAACTGAAATATTGTATTTACTTCCAAGCATCTAATTCCATCAGATCTTAATAATGTTTGAGGAATGGCCAAAACTAACCCAGTGTGGATGGGGCTTGCTACTGGACTGACATTATCTGATGTCTCTGTGGCCGGACTGCTGGGGATCAGGGAATCCTCATCAAACTCCTTGGGCAAAGGGAGTGGTGTGTGCTGATATGCAGGTGTAGATGTAGATATAAACACATGGAAATATTATATACATAGTAAAATATGTTACCTGGATAGTAAAATTATAATTCTCTCATCATTTACTCACACTTATTTATGACAAAAACATATCATACATCCTTTAAATTTTCTTTGTTTAAGTTCCACAGAAGAAATAATGTCATACAAGTTTGATACAGCATGAGGGTGAGCAAATGATGAGAGAATTTTATTTTTGGTGAACTCTCCCAAATTATGTTTGTTGGTATAACCCAACATATTCACATTTATTCAGTATTATTTAATAATAATTATTGATAAAAATGTATAAAATGTGTATATTATAAAACTTATATCCCTAACAAAAAACAACTAATAATTAATTTATTAATAAAAAATGGGGCAGTACCACGGTACAGTGATGTATCAGAGAGTAATCCCTTGATACTCTGATACTGTACATGTCAAAACATGGTGGTTCTAAAGTACCTTTCTAAGTTTGGTCAGCAACAGCCTGTTATAAGCCTGATCTTGACAATTTACAAATCTTTAATTTAGCTTCAGAGAGTGTGGCTATGCTTGTTGCTCCAGATATGAAGTGTCATGTGTACCTGTTCCAGGTCATGTTCTTTCAGCATGACTGTTTCAGGAGACCCACATGGAATACGAGGAATAGCAGGAGAATGATTCCTAAGGGTAAAAAGACATTTAAGACAAAGATATGAGGTTGGAAAAGGACAGTTCTTCACTCCCGTCATATTTCATGTGTACGTTCCTCTGTCTGGGCTCTAAATGTTATGAGCTGACCTTTATTCCAGTGATGCTCATAGTTCTATGGAATGAGTTCTACTTTTTCATCATGTTATTGCAACAAGATCTACCATGTACAATAAAGGCTATACATTATCACAATACCAAAATTTCAGTAGTCTGTAGTGAAATTTGACGATTCTCAATACCAGCTTCAAAACCACAACAAATAATAACATCAACTAATGTGTTAATTATGGGATATACAAATTAAGAAAATTCAGTGTTTTTTTAACAGCTTTTAACAACAGTCGTCTATCAAGTATTCAAGTAAACATTCAGAATGAAATGCAACATAAAACTACTACTTATCTTCACTGTATGATTATAATAGATGAATACTTTTTAAAGCTATTAAAGTTACTCAGTCAAGAGTAGTGAGTGTTTTCTCATTATGGTTGTTTGATTATTATGATGACACACTAGACAGCAGCAGGTCTGTTAGCTTACATTTCTACTTACACGTCTGACATTTTAATACAAATCTGCTTTATTCCCTGCTGTTTACATTCACTTTAGACATCACTCTCAGTGTTTACATGAATACCTCACCAAGACGGGCATTTTGGTGGAATTTTTAAATGCATTTGACCATTCAGGTGGGCATTAGCGTGATAGTTTTCAGAACACATGCGCATGTTCAGCACACACAAATACACCACCTGTCAATCAAACAGGACGCAGCTGTTACTAGATCACTAGCAAATAATACGCACCCTGGATTATTTTCAACAGCAGTATACGAATATTAACTAAGTGACACAGGCCTAGTCTATAACAAACATAGATGGTAAATTGTTTGTTATTGACGTTTTAATCAGTCTGCTTGTCCAGTCGGGCAAGTAAAAATCTCTTTCACTTGCCCCTTCAAAAATCCACATGTCCATGACAAGCGGACAAGTGTTAATTTCGAGCCCTGCATTACACATTTTGGACGTCTCCTTTATCTAACACACCTCATTCCACTAATTAGCTCATTAGTGGAGACTCCATGATCTGAATTGGGTGTGTCAAATAACGGAGAAATCCAAAATGTGTAGCGTTTGTGGTCCTCCAGGAAAGGATTGAGAAACACTGCTCTATGTTAATTTGAACCCTTTTCAAGATCATGACTCCAGCCCTCCCTCATACTCTAGAACTTTCTTGGGGGACAGGAAATCCTCATCATGGTCCTTTATGTCTTCCATCTTCATGTACCTGGCACCGTCTGTTCCCAGTAGCTCCTCGCCTGCCGAAAGGAGGATCAGAAAAGAGACAAAAGAGAAAATTGAGAGCTGAATGAAAACTGATTGGTTTGGAGTGAATATAAAATACTTTGAGGGTTGTTGAGTGTTGAGGGTAATGGCAGAAACAAAAAAGCACCAGAACATACAAAGTTAATTTGAAAAAGGTAATACCATAGTTCTTTTTGAAGTAGCTTGGAGTGCCATGTATACAGCCATGGTAAAGTTCATGAATATGATATTAATTCAGTACAATGGTACTTCCATGTGTATACCATCAAGGTACCATGATACTGAAACAGTAATTTATTGTAAAAGAATGTAACACATTACTGTGATCAGATAAATTTTCCCAGTCATGAAGTACTTTAGGGGACTACAATTTAGTTTTCCAAAATCCTGTTAAAGTTACATTTCTAATATGCTGTAATTTGTTTTCCATAAACAATATCTTGTTTAAATCTAACTTTAATGTCCAACAAGATTTTATACTCTATATATATTTAACCTCGTCCGACTCCACGTCTACATGTTGTATTTTGTCTTCGCTATATGTATCATTTAAATTCATTTAAACCTATAGATACTGTTCACAACAGTTAAAGGCTGTTTAACTGTTGTGAACAAGTTAAGCTTCTGTTGCATCAGAGTCACGTGAGAACAACATGACATCGATTTCCGTGAAGCCATTCTATGGGTGCAGAGCTAAAACCTAAAGACCTAAAAATGAGTAAGCTCAGTTCTAATTTATTTGTAGAAAATCTTACCATTCTATTCTTTCCCTATGCAAGTATATTTAATAGTTAGCATTCACTTAAAGTGTCACCAGTAAAGCTTCAGCTCTTTAAAGTGTAAAGCAGCATTCTCCATTAATAACAGGTAATGTTAACCACAATATACAGCCCTCGTGCTGTCGTGCATTCAGTGTAACTCTATATTCCCCCACATTCTTGTACGAGACACAGTATGCTTATCTTCAATCGACTGGTGCAGTGCACGTCATTTTAATTAAATGACCTTAATACCATATAGCCATTATAAATGTGTCCATACAGATTAGTATGGAAATATGCGCCAGTTTATTTGGGCAAAAGCCCACTTAGATTATGTCCTTCTCAAGGCTTCTTCCTCTTCACATGCATTGTTTCTATAGAAGTTGCATAAATAACAGATCTTCTATATCTATTTACAGGACTGTATACCAGTTTCTGCTTTTACCTAACTCTTTTGCATAAAGCTGCTATGTTTTACCCTCGACTCCCACTGGAGCAATTTGACTATTCCAATATGCTTTTATTGGACCATTATCTGTTACCATTGCTCATGCACATACGGGGGTTTCTGTGGGCAAGTTTGCCTTCAGCAGCTGTCTACAAGTGCTTGATCTATCATATTTGTAGGATGCGTGTGCCAATTGTATTATAGCTCCCTCTATAGGTCAGTCCCAAAGAGGCCTGCAGATGTCTGGTTCCCCCTTTATTAAATGTGTTTTTACATTGCACAAGTATGGCTTTCCTAGCTCTGTATTAATTTCTCCCATCAGGTCTTTCTACTGCTCTATGAAGCATATGTAAAGATATTGTCCACACTTTCTTGCAGAGATGCTTGTAGGCTTTCTTAGGACTCCATTTACCACTCCATTTGCAGATGTCCAAAGATGTACAGTTTCCTGTACAACTGTGTCTGCAGTTGTCCCCACCACTACCTTCACAGGTGGCTCATGGAACAGTCACTTATTTTCTTCACTCCCTTTATCAATAATAATTAGAACCCATTTCTCATTAATCTACCCTTTAGTCGTTCATCTTTATCCCATCACTTTTGTTGAGGTAACATTTTACCATCTTCATATTCCACACAGACACTCGGACCATGACAGCACAACAGCTTTCCCAAAATGGATATTCAATAAACAAGCTTTTCATCAGATCAGAGAACTGTTGACAGGCAGAGTCTGGAATGGGAACCGATGTGTAGAAATCCCAAAATAACCATGATTGGGGACAAATGCAGTCACACGAGTATAAACACTCTCCCGTTCGAATGCAGTGTGAACCCCCCATCTCGGGGCCTCTCTTTCAAATAGCAACATAAGCCCATGTGAACAAAGGCCATTTAGGCTATTTTCAATTTACCTACTTGAATTCAATTTACTTCTTGCCTGAAGAAGAACCCAAATAAAATCTCTAAACAACCCTGACAACTGAGAACAACCAGGCTGTTTTAGGTCACATGATTGGATTTCCATAAAACTGGCATCGTAGTTAAACTCTTCAGTCACTTTTCTATATACGGGTAGCAACTACAGTCAAAAGGTTCACCCTAGCAACAAATTGATTCTCTCGTCGAATGCTGGGCAGCCCATGTTCGAGGTTTCAACTCAGTCATATCGCATAGCGGGGGCTTGTTTTTAAATCCTCATGTTTCAAACGAGCACAACTGGCTCTTACCTCTAATCAAAATCTTGGGGTATGACTTTTGAACATGTAACTGTCACATAACCTCAGTTCGTTAGGGCTCTTCACTCCGCACCACCTCATCATTTGAATTCAGCGTGGGCTCTCCCATTCGGATGCAGTGCAAGTTTCTGCGCATTGGTCGCAGGCTCTTCAATTTAAATTGCACTGTGAACTCTCCCGTTCAAATGCAATGCACGTTCGAATAGCAGTGTGGGCTGTTCCGCTCGTATGCAGTGAGAGCTTTGCGCATTGTGCGGGATCTCCTGTCCAAATCGCAGTGTGGGCATTCCCGTTCGAACGCAATGCAGGCTCTCCCTTTCGGATTGCAGTGTGGGCTCTCCCGTTCAAATGCAGTATAAGCTTCATGTTATTTCCATCATGGGCTCTCCCGTTCGAATCACAGTGTGGGCCCTCCTGTCCGATTGCGGTGTGAGCTCCATGTTATCTTCATCATGCTCTTTAAAGCATACTCCCCCATTCGAATTGCAGTGTGGGCCCTCCCATCCGATTGCAGCTTGAGGTCCTTTCGGATACAGTGTCAGCTCTCCAGTTCAGATGCAGTGTGAGCCTCTACGCATGGTCGCAGTCTCTTTCATCCAAATTGCAGTGTGAGCTCTCACATCTGAACGCAACACAGGTTCTCATGTTTGAATCGCAGTGTGGGCTCTCCCTTTCAGATGCAGTGAGAGCTTTGTGCATGGTGCAGGGTCACAAGTCCGAATCGCAGTGTGAGCTCTCCCGTTCAAACTCAATGCAGGCTTTCCATTTCGTATCGCAGTGTGGGCTCTCCCATTCAAATGCATTCAGAGCTCCACGTTATCTTCATCCTAGACTCCACCATTCTAATCGCAGTGTAGGCCCTTCCATCCGATTGCAGCGTGAGCTCCATTTGGATACAGTGTGGTGTCTCCTGTTCGGATGCAGTGTGAGCCTCTATGTATGGTCGCAGGCTCTCTCATCCGAATCGCAGTGTGGTCTCTCCCATTCAGATACAGTGAGAGCCTTGCGCATGGTGCGGGCTCTCCCATCCAAATCGCAGTGTGAGCTGTCCTGTTTGAATGCAACGCAGTCTCTCCCTTTCAGATCGCAGTATGGGCTCCATGTTATTTCCACCATAGGCTCTCCCGTTTGATCGCAGTGTGAGCCTCCATTTGTATGCCGCGCGGGCTCTCCCTTTTGGATCGCAGTGTGGGCTCTCCCATCCATTTGCCATCCGTTTGCAGCCCATCATACCACAGGCTTATTCCCTTGGAATTTCAGCTAGCTCAGCCTTTTTGACACCGTTTTGGACAAAGCCAAGTCTCAGTGTAATCACAGCTCCCACCAGAGCAGGTTTTTATTAATTTATTACCGGGGCGCAGTACCTTTAACTGCTCTCGCTCTCATATTTGCACTTCTCAGTAAGTATTTTAAGAGCTCCTGCTCTAAAGCTTTACTAATCTATTCATTAGTCCCAAAAGGGGGGGGGGGTGCAGTATATTAGTGCTTGAGTCGAGCCTCATCCTCGAACCCCTCCTTTGGAGACAGCAAGCTACATACGTTTTCCTACATCACTTAAAGATTATAAGGGCAGGCAAACTCGTGAACATGGAATTTGGGACATTATTCCCTCAAAAGTTGAAAAAAAAAAACATGTTCATACAACATTAACACATCTATGAACTAAACAGTTGTACGTATACTGCAATGTATAAAACTTTATAACTGGATAGGAAGACTAACTTCAAGATCCAATATGCTTGTTATATAACTCAAGAAAAACTGAAAAAGGAGATGTTGCAGGTTAGTGGGAGAGGTTAGATATTTTCAGTAATAAGCAAGCTTCCCAACATCAATGCACACATGCTAATGACACATTCATCATTATTTTCACGGTGCACTTGAGAATGACAATGTGGTAGTGTGTGTGCTTGAAATGAAGTCACTGACAATGGTCACAGAACGAAGAAGAAAGTGGGAAATTCATACCTAACGTTAGCTGTGCAATACCTAGAAAAACCAAGAGTAGTGTATTTCAGGATGCTCTTTAAAAGCCTGCTCAATAAAAAATCTTTTTATTCATTAACATTTTAAAAGTATGTCAAAATAGAATTATGTGTAGTTTACCAACTCTAAAGAGACCATTTTGAGAAACAGATTCCTACAGAGATTGTCAGTTTTACCTTCATCTTCAGACACATCCAAGAGCTCATCAACTGTCTCTGGGAAACTCATGCGATGTTTTTCTGTGGTGGTCTGAAAGGGAAGGATTTATTAGGTGACATGGGTATGTAGAGGCTACAACAGTTTGTTTCGGTCCACAAATGTGTTTCTTCAAAAATTGACATTTCAGACAAGCTGTCAATTGCAATGCGCTCAGCAAAATGCAATGGTTGATCTTGCTATTCGTTTGAACTATTTTAGTTAAAAACACACAATAAATACTGTAACTGGACAATTATGTCTACAACACAAGTTACTTTTTAACATATAATACATTATTATTTATAGCACTGTTGTTTAATAGCAATATCATACTCACAGGAGTGTTGTTTTATTGAATATCAACGCTGTGATTACCTGCGGCCTCGCGCCTACTGCCATATCACAGCCGTGCTGATTTTCAACAGCACTCTTTCTTGAGTGATGTTACTTGAATAATCACACTGAGACTGTTTGGAAACTGTAAGCAAGGTAACTCACCATGGTAACTGTTTCTTCAGTGACCAGTTTAAGCACATCGATGACTGAGATGTATCCAAGGCGCTTTGCAATCGCAAGAGCAGATATGCCATTCTAAAGGAGATGAAACATTTATTTGTGTTTGTTTCAAATCTCAAATTCCAACATCTTTCTTTAGTGAACTAGACTTATAACTTAATTTACTAACTTAATTAAATAATCTTATTAGTGTATGTATATATATATATTTTTTTATCAAATTGATTACATGGTGTGCCGATGTATTAATCTAATTAATCGCAATTAATCACAGTAATAAATTGTATATATATATATATATATATATATATATATATATATATATATATATATATATATAATAAATGTAGTTTTGCTAAGTATTAAACGTAGTGTAATACAAAAAAAAACACGTCTTGAGATTCCTAAGTGAAATTTGCACTTCATCAATCTGTGTTTTGAACAAGAGCATGTTCTCATGTTGTGCTGTCTGCTGAAGGATTGGTTTGTTCTCTGTATAAGCTGTGCGTTGCCTATTCAGCTGAAGTTTCGCTTACTGCCCCCTGGAGAAAACAGGTGGTACTTCAAGCTTGAATTGCTTTGGAATCTTCCTCGTTACGATCCGGGGACATGGTTAATTGCGTTAATTTTTTTAACGCATCATTTTTATATAATTAATCGCACTGAATTAACGTGTTAAGTCGACAGCCCTGGACTGGGAAATGTATCTTGTTAATTTCTGCGATTAATGCGTTAAAAATAATTAAAGGGATAGTTCGCCCAAAAATGAAAATTCTCTTATCATTTACTCGCCCTCATGCCATCCCAGATGTGTATGACTTTCTTTTGCTGAACACAAATAAAGAGTTTTAGAAGAATATTTCAGCTCTGTAGGTCCATACAATGCAAGTGAATGGTGGCCAGAATTTTGAAGGTCCAAAAATCACATAAAGTCAGAATAAAAGTAATCCATATGACTCGAGTGGTTAAATCCATATTGTCAGAAGCAATATGACAGGTGTGGGTGAGAAACAGATCAATATTTAAGTCCTTTTTTACTATTAGTATCCATTTTCACTTTCTTTTCACATTCTTCTTCTTTTGTTTTTGCTGATTTTCATTCTTCATGCATATCACCACCTACTGGTTGGGGCTGGTCAAAGGTGAAGATTTATAGTAAAAGAAATGACTTTCACCCACACTTATCATATCGCTTCAGGAGATATGGATTTCACCACTGGAGTCCAGTGGATTACTTTTATGCTGCCTTAATGTGATTTTTGCATTGCATGGCCCTACAGAGATTAAATATTCTTCTAAAATCTTAATTTGTGTTCTGCTGAAGAAATAAATTCATACACATCTGGGATGGCATGAGGGTGAGTAAATGATGAGAGAAATAAATTTTTATTGTGATCTTAAGACATTTTTATGCAATTTGTAGGATAGGCTGGAGAATTTGCATGATTAAAGATAAGGACACTGATCAATTAAAAGAGGTTGCGCTCTTACGGATGTGGTTTCATTGGGTTGTGCTCCATGCTTCAGGAGCAGTGTCACAATGTCCGTATGGCCCTGCTGCGCGGCCTGATGTAGCGGTGTATACTCCATCTGACAAACACATACACAAGACACAAAAATCACAAATGAGATCTTCAGTTGTTTCACAACAGATCTCATCAATGTCTAAAACTGTGCACAGATTTGATACCAAAGTCTGCATTAAAAATTCAGAGATTTAAATATGAACTGAAAATTGAAACAAACGAGTCTCAGAAGACCAAATTATCTGAGCAATGCCATCAACATTAATTTTGTTATTTTTTTCTCCCTTTTTTCTCCACAATTTGGAATGCCCAATTCTCAATGTGCTCTAATGGTGCATTCACATACAACGAAGCAAGCTTTTCGCAAGGTGCGATTACATACAAAGTCAATGCAAAGATGCGATTAGATGCGAATTCGTGCCGGGTTGTGCAAATGTAGCGAATGGTGTGACTCGAACACGTGAAATCGCTTCATTCACGTATTCGCGATAGCTGAAATTTGAGCGAAAAATTTGCATGACGTGTTGTCAGGAAAGCCTAATAGCATTGAGATTGTCCAGATGTCACTGACGTACTGACGTAGTAGCAGAAGAAATCTGGAAAAATGGATGAAAAAAATAGTTGTAGCGGTGTGTGGGCACCCAGCATTGTATGACACAACTTCATACCTGTACAGAGACCGGATGAAAAAAGACATCGCGAGGAAGTTGGACTACCTGGTAAGTTCTGAAAATATGCGCGTCTACTTGATTCCAGCTATTGGTTGTACTTTACTATGAACCAAGTCATAGAAGCCCCTCCTCCTGTCCTTTTCCGAAAGAGAAGGGGCATACTCGCAGGTTCGCATTACTCACGGGGTCAAACTCGCACGAGCAATGCAAGGCGAAAATTTTCTTCGCGTTGTATGTGAACGCACCATAAGTCCTCGTGGTGACGTAGTGACTCGCCTCAATCCGGGTGGCGGTGGACGAATCTCAGTTGCCTCCGCACCTGAGACCGTCAGTCCGCGCATCTTATTGTGTGGCTTGTTGAGCGCATTACCACGGAGACATAGTGCGTGTGGCGGCTTCACTCTATTCTCCGCGGCATCCATGCACAACTCACCACGCGCCCCACCGAGAGCGAACAACATTATAGCGACCACGAGGAGGTTACCCCATGTGACTCTACCCTCCCTAGCAACTGGGACAATTTGGTTGCTTAGGAGACCTGGCTGGAGTCAATCAGCTGCCCTGGATTCGAACTCGTGACTCCAGGGGTGGTAGTCAGCGAATTTACTCGCTGAGCAACCCAGGCCCCATTTGTTGATATTTGTATTTATGCTATAGAGCTTTAGGGGACACATCTGAAATATAGTTGTTACTTCAGTTAAATGTAAAAAGAACATTTAGTCTCGGTACCTTTGAATCAAAACTTCACATCCTTGACATTTATTTCTTACAAAGCTGAATAAAGCAGAATAAATATTTAATTTACCCTGGTTTTGCTGTTTACGTTGGCCTGTTGCTGTAAAAGGAACTTAACCATCTTGATATTGCCGTAATGACAAGACACATGAAGCGGAGTATAACCCATCTAAAGAGAATTCAATCGTAATCATTAAATCATGTAAAATGCATCACACTATGGAAAAACAACGTGTTTCATATAGCATAAATATGCAAGTTTTTACCCGTGTGGCAGCATAGACAGATGCCTCATGCTTCACCAGTATATCAGCAATGCCATCATGCCCTTCCTGAGCTACAAGATGTAGGGGAGTCAGTCCGCTCTGAGGAGGGAAAATAAGCAAGTGTACCGGTTTAGTTCAGACATGTACAAAGGTGACATGCTTTCACAATGTGCTTCGTTCTAAATTGAGGAAAAGGGATCGGCAAATCTTTGTCACCATTGGTAAATTAAAACATTTAAAAAAAAAGCTTGCCTTGTTGCCCAGATTTACATTCGCCTGTTTAGAAATGAGCAACAACACCATGTCTGGTTGACCCTCCTGGGATGCGAGGTGTAAGGGTGTGACCCCTTGTAGTGACTCAGCATTGGCAGAGGCTCCATGCTGCAGAAGACTGCTGGCCACCTCCACCTGGTTCTGCTTGGAAGCGATATGGAGTGGAGTATAGCCATTCTGAGGAGACAATAGAACAGGTTGATACAGTGATAAACACATATTTTAAAAACACACTCTCTGACAAAACATTCTCTTTGCTTGTAAATTATTTTAAATAATCTGTAGATATTTTAATTAGAAAAAAAGCAAAGATACTAGAATTTTTCGCTTTTTGTTTAGTACTATGTTTGTTTTTGTTTACTACTTAGTTTAGGAGATCTGTGTCATACCCGAGCTGCACAGTGTGGTGATCCACCTTTACTGAGCAACAGATTAACCACATCCAGGTTATTATGATGGACAGCCACATGTAATGGTGTGAGTCCAACCTTAAGAGAAAACAACAAAAAAACATATCACATCTACATCCTCATCACTACCATCTATAATTTTTAATCTAACTAGTGGCAGAACAATATATAGTGCACATTATGCTAATTTCATCATCAGCACAGAGCGAGCGTAATCTCTGTGTGCAGCCCAGATTATCTGAACAAGTGGACATCCTGCAAATCCGCCTGCCATTTACTGTACTAAAGTAGTATCACAAATCAGTCGAGTATACTTTTAAAGGCTGAGCACTCCACCATACGCAAGACTGAACAGCATGTGAAAAGACGAAGTATACCTTAGCCTTTATTGTAATCAGATTACAGTTACTGACTTAATTTCAGTAAATGTCTAAGAAACACACTGGGCATCACATTTGTATTTTTATAGGTTTATGGGAGTTATGACTAAAGTTATTACTAAGTTATTACTAGATATTACCAAAGTTATTAAAATTGTATTACTTCTTCCATAAAGTTGTGAGTAAAGTAACCTGACAGAGTGCATCTCTGTTTGCCCACTTTTTAAACCATTTGGATAACAAAAGTATTTTTCCCATTCATTTATTCCATAGAATTTTCAAAATATCCTTCAAAAAAGAGTTCTAAGCCATGAACCAAACCAACCAGGTGAATCACAACATTAAAGTCTTTGATTTGAAGCAAAAAACTATTTGGAAATTGGACAAAATGTACAAGACTATGTACGTATTGTCAGAAAATGAACTACAATCCCATGAAGCATTGCGAAAGACATAAACATATTAAAAACAAAGGAAAAATTAAAAACTATTGAATTTAAGGTTGTTGATTATATGTAAATATATATATATATATATATATATATATATATATATATATATATATATATATATATATATATATGTATAAGTTTATTGCTAAATATTCCGATATATACAAATATACAACAGTTAATTCCGGTCCTCAAATCTGATTGGACGAGAGACGTTCCTTGAGCACTAATGGTGTGACAACATCAGCACCCGTGTGTATCACTCGTGTGTATCACTACGCTTGTGTTCCTGCCGTTCTAAACTAAAGTGTAAGAGTAGTGCATATCTGTTAGGAGTTACTGTCTTTATTTTTGAAATTACATATGTTAGCCAGCAGGTGGTGGCAAAAGATTATTTTTGTGTGTAATATGAGCCAGTTGGTGACGTAAAGTGAATCCGTTAGTCACTGTTTACATAGAACAGCGCTCCGTGATCCATCATATTACGCTACATTACTTAAGCTAGTTTTAAACGGCTTTAAATGAATCATCGCAGCTGAGAGACACAACAGACTGTTGAGGCACTTACCGAGTTTCCACATTGGATACACACTGTTTAAAATGGCGGAGGACGTCGCTGTTTCTGTAGTCAACGACTTTTGCGCGGCTACCACGCAATAGGGAGAAATATCCCCACTTGGATGCTATTTTTCAACTGAGAAAGCTGATCTTCATCTCTGCTTGGGAGTGGCAACAGCTGATCAAACACGCTTCGTTTCTCTCTCTCTCTCTCTCTCTCTCTCTCTCTCTCTCACACACACACACACACACACACACACACACACACACACACACACACACACACACACACACAGAGACAAAGACACATAGACAAGCACACACCCATCAATCCATCCTTGTTTATGAAATAACTTGTTAGAAACAGCACAAGCCATGATACTATTTCTGAAGTGACATTTTTTAATTACTAACGGAGGCTTGGATGCATCATTTGGTTTGAACCAGCAACGGCAGATTTTCATCCGTCGCGTAAGAAAGTAGTTCTATGCACAAATGCGTTTTTATGACCATACTCGGTTTTTCCTAATTTTTGTAAATTTACTTGTTCATTGAACTGTGGTATATAAGCAATATTACACTCGCAATCATGCTATATGGCCCTACATCAGCACTGTTCTTGCTCATGTGATATTACTTAAATTTATAAGCAGTTTGAGTGTGAAGGGAGAGCGACGCGATTGAATCATTAATAGTGCGTCATGGAAGATGGTGCTGGACTTTGTTGGCCGTGGTTCTCTAATTGATGGGTCTTTCTCTGCTGGATCATGGAAAGAGTAGTTATTCACCAAGAAATCTGCTTTTCAACACAAAAAAAAAAAAAAAGTAGTAACATGGACTCACGGTAGTTCTATCTTTAAAGGTTTATAAGTTATTGGTTAAAAGTCTATGTATAACATTTATGGGCTTTTTACTTCCAGAACCAGACTGTTGTGTTCCATTACAAAAGTAATTAGTAATCTATAGTCGATTACTTTTTGAGTAAATTCCCCAACACTGTCTATAGATAATAACACTTTCTATTAAAATATTTCTATCTGTATAAATATTTCTTAGTAAATTTTGAGTAAATATTGTGTAAAATAAAGTTCAAGAAATAATTATAGAAGTATACTAAAAGAAAACAGTTCATTAAATGTCAGTAGTTCCCCTTCTGTCGCTCTCTCCACGTTGTGTCGGAGAAGCGACACTAGGGGTCTCTCTTCAGCGCCGATATTCACCTCTGATCTATTGAAAAGGGCCAATGGGAGTTGGCAGTCAGTATTTGCATACCCGCCTCGGACATACGGGTATTTAAGCGGGGCAAATACGGGAGTTCATTCAGAAAATTTCTTCGAGCCGATGGTCTGTCTGCAGTTGCTGCGAAGTTTACACACCACTATAAAACGTTCCTGTTTCCTCTGACGATCTGCATGCTGTTGGATCTTGACGGCGCACAACAGCTGCTTTCTCCTTCACTTTGCACGGCGTGCATTGTTGTCCCTGAGCTTCGACAGCGCAGACACACATACACACTGTGTATATTAAAAGAGTTATTTTCATTAAAACAGCAAATTTCTCTAAAGAGCAAACACAGCGGCGTAGAACGCCCTTTTCAGGACGCGCCTTTCTGAAGATGCCTTTCCGCCTCTGTGTAGTTTTTGGAGGCGGTGATTTCTCCCCACCTCTGACGGTCATAAAACCGCCTGGCGTACCTGGGTTGCGTAAACACGCAGGCAGCGCTTTTTATGAATGGTCTATGTTTTCAGTATGAAAACATAGCCATGACAGCATTGCGGTCGTAGGCTTTCTCTTGTAGTGAGAGAGAGCTTCAGCCGCTCAGCCTCGCCTCCTTCCCACGGGATTGAGGCAGGCGCCATGGCGATGAAAACGATCTGGGGTCAATGACGGGCTGCGCTTGCCGGGTGAACCCCTTGAAACCCCCGCCTCCCGCACGCTTGCTGTTTTCCGTCCGGCTCGGGATGAGCATGCTCTCCAATGGGTTATGTTTTCAGCCTGAGAACATAGCTGCAGCAGCGTTACGATCTCTGCTTTCTTGTGAGGAAGAAAGCCACTTCAGCCGCCCTCGCTCCTCGCCTCCTTCCTACAGGATTGACGCAGGCGCCGCGAGCGATGAAGATGATCCCGGATAATGGTGGGCTGCGTTGCCGGGTAAAACCGCCGAAACCCCCGCCCCCTGCACGCTTGCTTGCTCCCTCACGAAGCTCGGGATAAGCGCGGTCCGCCTAACGGCCGGCCGCCCGGTCCCTGGAGCTCCCGGACATTGGATGACGACATCACCGCTGCATCGGAAAGCGTCACAGCGGCATCGGATGCGGATAACTCGCCTGGGCCGCCACCATCGGGTCTGCTTGCCCAGTCTGAGCCTGACGCACGGAGATCCGCTATGCTTCCCCGGGCTTGATGATTCACGGGCTGGTGCGCCGCCCACAGCCGCGCCTCGCTTCCTTCCCGGACGCGCACGACGAGCTGAGCGAGCCAAGCTTCCTCGCCCTCCACTCTCACTACCCTCGGCGGTAGAACGGTCCCAGACCGCTCCCCTGCATGCCATGGCCCCTCCCTGCAAGTCCACCGGGCCAAGGCACTTCAAGATTTGCACTTGGGTAGTCCTGTTCTTGACGTGCTGCAGGAACTGCACTCGACAGGCGATGTCCACCCTCGTGGTCCAGAAACATAACAAATGGACTGGATCTGGTCAGTAGAACAGGAGGTAGACAAAGCACGCTTTCTCAAAACTCTCCAGTCTCCCAGCTTCATTCGGCGACACCACCTGACCGACTCCACCCAGCAGTCCTCAGTGGTGAAGAAACAGACGGAGGCCAGGTCACACGCCCTGCCCCCGCCAAGAACCTGCCGCCAGGGGCCATGCCCTGTCTGCTCGCCGAGGGCGCCCTCCTGCGCTTTCAAGGAAGAAAGGAAGTGGTGCTCCACCTCAACGAACGAGCGGGCCTAGCCTCAGCCCCGCTGAGCTCCCCGCAGAAAGAGGACGCCCTCGCCTCACGGACCCCCTCGAGGACCCGGAAGGCTCCCAGGCGCTCCTGAGACGACTCGACCCAGAGACCGAGACGCTAGCTCCGAGGTGGTAAGACCTCTCCGCTCCCGGTGGAGGGCCGGAGGAGAATCCTTTGTTTTTACATTTTCCACATTCTCAATAATAGAGCTATTTCCTTTGCCTCTGGGTCACCTGGCTCGCAAATGCCGTTCTCACGGCAATCTGCTTTCAGATTATGACAGTCCCGTACACCGGACGCGGCGATCCCGCCTTCCGCCTGCCCACGACTGTCCCTCGGCCGGCCGGTTCAGATGAGTCCAGAGGACGCCAGCATCAGACCTCCTCCTCAGTCACGTAACCCGCCTCTGCCGGGTGCGCGGAGCAAGGTAAGTGCTTTGAGTCTATTCTCAGCACCTCAGCCTCAGGCCGCAACGGCCGCCCGACGCTGCATTACCTGTTCCGCCCGCTGCGAGGCCCCGCCGGTACGCCCAAAATACTCGCCCCTTTGGTGCCCCTAACGTAGAGCTGGGAAGCGTGGCTTTCGCTTCCCAACGCATCACGCTGGCTGCACCGACCATTCGACTCGGTTACGCAATTCAGTTTGCTCGCTCCGCCCCCTTCAGGGGCGTCCGCTGAAATCACAACCCTCTTAGCCAAGGGCACGGTAGAGCCCGTCCCTCCAACCGAAATGAGGAAGGGTTTCTACAGCCCTTACTTCATTGTACCCAAGAAAGGCGGCAGCTTACTGACCAATCCTGGACTTGCGAAGTTTTCAATCGGGCCTTGTTAAAACTCCCGCTCAAAATGCTCACACAGAGAAATATTCTGGCTGGCGCTCAGCATCTAGATTGGTTCGCAGCGATAGACCTGAAGGACGCGTACTTCCACGCCTCAATTCTGCCACGACACCGACCCTTCTTACGGTTCGCGCTCGACGGCCAGGCGCTCCAGTACAAAGTCCTCCCCTTCGGCCTGTCTCTGTCCCCTCGCGTCTTTACGAAAGTCGCAGAGGCGGCCCTTGCCCCGCCACGAGTAGCCGGCATCCGCGATTTCTCAACTACCTCGACGACTGGCTCATCCTAGCACACTCTCAAGAGTTACTATGCACACACAGAGACCAGGTGCTCCGGCACCTCAGCCGCTTGGGGCTTCAGGTCAACTGGGAAAAGAGCAAGCTCACTCCGGTTCAGAGCATCTCTTTTCTCGGGTTGGAGTTAGACTCAGTCTCAATGACAGCACGCCTCACGAGCGAAGCGTGCTCAGTCGGTGCTGGACTGCCTCGCTTCCTTCAAGCCAGGCACAGCGGTCCCTCTAAAACTTTTTCAGAGGCTCCTGGGGCATATGGCGTCCTCACGCGGCGTGCGCCGCTGGGGTTGATGCATGTGAGACCACTCCAGCACTGGCTCCAGACTCGAGTCCCGAGACAAGCATGGCACCACGGCACGCATCAGGTAAGGATCACCCCGCCTGCCTCAAAACACTCCGACCCTGGACAGCCCTCTGCTTTCACGGGCAGGAGTGCCCCTGCAGCAGGTGTCCCGACGCGTCCTGGTCACAACCGACGCCTCCGGTCCAGGTGGGGTGCCGTGTGCAGCGGGCACGCAGCAGCGGGCCGCTGGAAAGGGGCCCCGCTGCGCTGGCACATCAATTGCCTGGAGTTGTTGACCGCCCTTCTTTCTCTCAGGAAGTTCCTCCCGTTAGTTCGGGACAAACATGTCCTCGTGAGATCGGACAGCACCACAGTGGGGCGCATACACAACTCGCCCGCTGTCTCCTCCTATGGAGCCAGCAGCGACTCAGCCTGCACCACGTCCCCGGCAAGCTCAACGTCGTGAGCGGACGCGCTTATCACGACAACGCCTGCCCGGCGGGAGTGGAGGCTTCACCCCAGTCGGTCCAGCTGATTTGGGAACGGTTTGGCAAGGCCCAGGTAGACCTGTTTGCCTCCCAGGAAACCTCCCACTGCCCGCTCTGGTACACCCTAACAGAGGCTCCCCTCGGACAGACGGCTGGCACACAGCTGGCCCTCGGGCTGCGCAAGCACGCATTTCCCCAGTGAGCCTTCTTGCACCGGTGCTGTGCAAGGTCAGGGAGGACGAGGAGCAAGTCACGCTAGTGGCCCCCTACTGGCCCACTCGGACTTGGTTCTCGGAACTCAGGCTTCTCGCGACAGCTCCTCCCTGGCGAATTCCCCTGAGAAAGGACCTCCTCTCTCAGGGACGGGGCACGCTCTGGCACCCGCGCCCAGACCTCTGAAACCTCCACTTCTGGTCCCTGGATGCTGATTGCGCTCGCCTCCATCAAGAGGGTCGGGGACCTGCAAGCGTTCTCTGTCAGCGACACTTGCCTGGAGTTCGGTCCGGCAGATCCGTCTGTGATCCTAAGACCACGACCGGGCTATGTGCCCAAGGTTCCTACCACACCATTCCGAGATCAGGTAGTGAACCTGCAAGCGCTGCCCCGGGAGGAGGCAGACCCAGCCCTTTCGTTGCTGTGTCCAGTGCGCGCCCTGCGCATTTACCTGGACCGCACACAGAGCACCAGATGCTCTGAGCAGCTCTTTGTCTGCTTTGGGGACGGCAGAAAGGGAATGCCGCCTCCAAACAGAGGCTCGCCCACTGGGTTGTCGACGCCATCACACTGGCTTATCACACCCAGGTCGTGCCCCTACCCTTGCGGGTCCGAGCTCACTCAACAAGGGGTGTTGCGTCCTCGTGGGCACTGGCAAGGGCACCTCCCTAGCAGACATCTGTAGAGCCGCGGGTTGGGCAACACCCAACACCTTCGCGAGGTTTTACAACCTCCGCGTTGAGTCGGTTGCATCTCGTGTTTTCTCAGGTCCGAGCCCGTAGAACTCGGTAACACGTAGACCGACCGGCCGGGTGGATCGCTTGCGCTCAGCCCTTTTCCTGACGTCAAGGTAAAGTAGTGTGCCTTCTTCCCAGGGCGCCCCACTCCGAGTTGGGACCCTGGTTGATTCCTCCCCAGCCCTCCGGGTCCGCGGTTCAGCGGAGGAACTCGCCGACCCAAGCCACTGCGGGTACCCTGATGGCCACCCCGTACTGGTATAGGGGCTCCACAGGTAAAATAAGAAGGCCTCCGGTTCGGACTCCCCCTGTGTGTAATTCCACGGTTCTGTCCCCTTACGAGCGGACCCCCGTGTCTCCCTTAGGCAGTTACAGCTGCCCCGGTCGCTGTGCTGTAGCAACTCCCCCTTTCGAGGCTGGATCTACCACCGCACCATACTTTCCACACGAGCCCTAAGACGCTTCTCCGACACAATGTGTCGTTCCCTCCCTCGGGGAACGGAGGTTACATACGTAACCAAACGTTTTCAACATCACATTTGCCATCATTACATTGTGTTATGCACAGTATCTACAGGAATAATATACCTTGCTCTCTAGATTTCGGCATCAGCTATTGGCTGTTGAAAACCCATATCAGACAACATTAATTTGAACTATATGAACATGAATGTTAATTATGTAATTAACTATTCTAAACCAGGATTGGATTATCCCAATAACATGTAATTGTAAGCACAATCTAAACATGAATGTATGCTGTTAATTCATACCTTGCCTGCAGCATTTGGGTTACCTCTCTCTAAAAGCAGCGCTGCTACATCTATTTTTCCATATTTGGCTGCCACATGAAGTGGAGTGAAGGCCTTCTGCAAGACACCCATCAAAAAAGGCATTCACATTTAAAGAAAAAGCTTAAAGGAATAGTTCACCCAAAAATGAAAATGTTCTCATCATTTACTAACCCTTATGCCATCCCAGATGTGGATGACTTTCTTTCTTCTGCTGAACACAAATTAAGATGTTTAGAACAATATTTCAACTCTGTAGGTCCATACAATGCAAGTGAATGGGTGCCAAACTTTGGACACTCCAAAAATCACATAAGTCAGCATAAAGGTAATCAATAAGCTCCAGTGGTTAAATCAATGCTATAGGTATGGGTGAGAAACAGATCAATATTTAAGTTCATTTTTGCAAGAAATTCATCTCCCTGCCCAGTATGCCTGAATAATGTGAATCACCAAACACACAAGAAGATGCTGCCTTACGTGATTTTGGACCGTCAAAATTTTGGCACCCATTCACTTGCATTGTATGGACCTACAGAGCTAAGAAATCTTCATTTGTGTTATACTGAAGAAAGAAAGTCATACACATCCAGGATGGCATATGGGTGAGTAAATGATGAGAGAATTGTCATTTGTTTGTGAACTACCCCTTTAAATACACAACCCAAAGAACTTTCAAACACTAGGCTGAGGCAGCACTGTACAGTACCTTGGTCATTTTGGTTAGCTGGGCATTCATGTCAATTAGGATGCTGGCAGTTTGTGTGTGCCCCTCACGGGCAGCGATGTGCAGTGGGGTGTGTCCTGCGGTAGTGGTGGAGTTGGGGTTGGCCTTGTGCTCCAGGAGCAGATTCACCATCTCATTGTGGCCCATGCGAGCAGCACAGTGTAGTGGCGTCTGATCATCCTGATGGAGGTGAAGGTTGAGATTTTGCTTAGATAGCCTCATTTAAAGCTTGTTTTAACAGAATAAACCCTTCTGTATAAAAATAATGACATCTGTGATGTTCGGGTCAAAAACGACCTGTATAGTTTTCAATAGATTTTCAGTAGATTACAGTACACTCATTGATTATCTATCCACATGAAAATTGACATAGTCTTACCTACATGTTTTTACACTAAACTACTATAGTAGCATTTTAACTGGAAAGTGTGCCACCTATATGTCAGTTGTGGTACTACTAATGTACAGAATATATATACAGTTATTACTCAGCTTTACTGTAAGGATTTACAGTACTTAAAATAAGATGATACTTAGTTTAGTTAAAATTACTTGTACTTTAGATTACTTTTACTTCTGTATGTAGAAGACCTTGTAATATTATTTCTAAAATGGCCACCTTCTTACTTTTATGCACATGTCTTTTTGAGGTAAATTCTTTGCTGATTTTAATAAAGTAAAAGTAACAATAATGTTCATAAAGTGAGAGAGAAAGAGAGAGAGAGAGAGAGATCTTGTAGCACCCTTCACTCAAGAGAAGCTTCACAGCTGCATTGAAAACCAGCATTAATTACCCCTGTGTCAGATTTGACGTGAACATTAAAGGTGGAGACAAATGTTTGACATATTGTTTTTTACATATTAATTTTGTTAAAGTTGAGGATAATCCAAAAGCATTTTGACAAAATGTAAGATTACATTTGTAACTTTTAAACGGGTCAAAAATAACCTGAAAATAATAGAAAGGTTAAAGACCAAATTGGTTGTATAAAAAAAATTAACAAAATTAAAACCACAAATTAAAATAATAAAATAAAATACATTAAAATAAAATAGAACTACTACTTAATTTTTTTAAAGGAATAAAACTTTTAAAAAGTTTACAAAAATATTAGGGCTGTCGATTTAACGCGTTAATTCAGTGCGATTAATTATTTTTTTAAATGCAGCGTTAAAAAAATGTACTCAATTAATCGCAATGCCCCCGTATAAAGAAGATTCCTGAGAAATGCAAGCTTGTAGTACCACCTGTTTACTCCAGAGGGCAGTAAGTGAAACTTCAGCTGTATGAAAACGTGCAGTTTATACAGTGAAGAAAACAACCTTCAGCAACAACACAAACATGCGTTACATTCTTGCATTCAAAACACTTCATGGAGCGCAAATCCGAACGAAGTGATCTGAAGATGTGTTTAAAGATTGAGTATTAAACTATATTTAACTTGACACCGTGACCTAAACATTTTATGTTTATGATGCGATGGACCCGAGACGCTACACAAGCATGTTTGATGCAGGTGTAAACTGACAGGTCCTTAAACAAGCCCTCATAATAAATCTCCAACTGATTTACAAATTCACTTGTGAAATGGATTGCTGTGAACTGTATGCCAATGATTGACTTATGATCAATAATATGGTAGTAAACAATACATTGTATTCTAAAGCCGCTTTTTGTATTGTCTTATCAATGATGAACTCTTCTGCTACAGGAATGTGATGCACTTTAATTATCTGAATATTTTATATTATATATATAATTGTTAAATATTTAAAGATAACTATGTATAATTTTTTCATCATTATATATTTAATTATTGTTATATGAGGGGCTTTCTCACCAAATAATTAATTCGATTAAAATTTGTAATCGATTGTAAAAAATATTTAAAGTACAAAAAAATTTAGAAAATAAAATAAGGAGTACCTTGGCTTTAGCGTCAACTGGTCCTGCGTTTTGTAAGAGGAACTCAGCAACTTCACAGTGACCTGCTCGAGATGCCATGTGCAGAGGTGTTTCCACTTTCTAAAAATACAGATTAATACATTATAATAACATGATCACTTACTATTACTGCAAAAGCAGAGCTCACACTTTTTGGAGCTTAACAGTTGTGGTCACTGTGAATTGTGGCTGTATGGAAAAAGCTATTTAAATATTGTGTTCAAATGGCATGAAAAATCTAAAGCATAATTTTTGGGTAAACAATTCCAGTAACTGTTGATAATATGTCACTTGCTTACCACGTTTGAGGCGTGTGGGGAAGCTCCTTTCTCCATCAGTATCTTCACTATGTTCAGATGACCCATAAAGGAGGACACATGCAGTGGAGTCAACCCAGACTGTTGGACAAAATTCAAACTTAAACAAAGAACTTTGCAGTCTTATATTATCGCTGCATGATATGGTTTCTCAGAGAGCTGTACTTGAACTTGAGACTCTATTTATAATGCATCTCTCTTTTCGGTGCTCTCTAAAATGCAGTGGTGTGTGGTCAGCCCCTTCAAACCCTTCATAGAAGGGATGGTTGGGGCAGTAATCCTCAGAAGGGATCGCACATCATTGCTTAGCTTAATAATAACTTCCTGTTACACACCTCTGTAACAGCCTCCAAAGATGCAGAATGCTTCAACAGTAGGTCCATTACTCGTACGTGGTTCTTCTTACAGGCAATATGGAGAGGCGTGAAGCCATTCTAAACATGCCATGAGAGCACAAATATGTAAGTGTATTTTAATGAACATTTTATGGTCAAATGCAAACAAAAAGATATTGAAATATAGAAATACAGTATATTATACACAGGCACACATACTGTACACATATGTGTGTGCACTAACCAGAGCACGTGTGTTAGGTTTGGCTCCTTTATCCAGGAGCACTTTGGCCACACGATGATGTCCACAGTGTGCCGCCACATGCAGTGGTGTAAGGTGGTCTAGAGTGATGTCATCAATCTCTGCATTATACTGTAACAGCTGTCTGATGCAGTCCAAATGATCACCCTGGGCTGCCATATGTATAGGTGAAAGGCCGTTCTATGAAGTGATATTACCAGAATGTTTACACATAAGGTATAGCCACTTTACTTTGAAAAAAAGAGAAGAAAACACAATTTGAATGCCTACTTTGGTCTTGGCCTGTATTGGGGCTCCTTGGTCCAGAAGGATCTCTATTATTCTTACATGGCCATTTCTGGCAGCACAGTGAAGAGGAGTTAACTCATCCTGTGATTAATAGAATAACAAATGTGTGGACAAATCAAAAATGATTTCAAATTCCTCAATGTGAGAAGAGTTTAGAATTGTGGCTTCATCACATACTTTAGTCTTAGCGTCAATCTTTGCACCCCGGTCTAGCAGAAGTCTGACCATGATAACATTTCCTCTCCTTGATGCAATATGTAGAGGTGTGATCCCATTCTGGAAGAAAGTCACAGTAGTTTGCATGTTGCAACAAACAGATATAATATAATAAATAGAGGAACAATGTGGAAAAATGGAAAGCGTTCAGAAGATACACCTTGGGTGTGAAGTTCACATCAGCTCCTCTGTTTAGGAGAAGCTGGGCTACGTTCAGGTTCTCATAGTGGGCCGCTATATGGAGTGGCGTGAAGCCTGTCTGGAGGGGATCATTGGAAATTGAGTAAGTAACCAGCACATGAAGTCAAGTTCTTCCACACCAGACACAATCCCCATTCTAATGTTTATATTAGGAGATGGTGTGGATGCATGCTTGATCATATACATATATTGTTAGCAATGGGTGTAGTTGAAATAGACAGAACCATTAATTAAAAGGGTGGATATACTTTTGGCAATGTGATATATATGTTTACATAGATTAAAGCAGCAAGCCACGAGAGACCATGAGTTACAGAAATTGTACTATGGTTGTTAACAGTAAACCCCTCTTTACCATAGTGAATTCACTGTAACACATGGGCTCAAGTGACTTATTGGTTTATTAAACTGGTGGCAACAGCAATATGATAAAAGACACCAATGGTCAATGAATAATTACAATTATAAATAATCCTTATAGATATGGGTGTTTCTAAAACGTTTGTCTTCCAACAATGTTCAAAAGTGTATGTAAACGCATCACAGGAGATTTTATGCAAATATTTTTTTCTGAAAGTCGTTAAAAGCGCATTTCACATTCTGCATTGTGTTTCTGTGGTTGAAATGACCGTGATGGAAACATTTTAAAAGTTTTTCAAATAAACTGGCCAACTACTTTGGCTAGCTAAAGCTAATTTCACAGCTAAAATGTTATGTAAATTTTCACTTACAATGGAAGTGAATGGGACAATTTTTGAAGGGTTTAAATGCAGAAATGTGAAGCTTATAATTTCATAAAAGCACATATTAATTATTCTGTCAAAACGCATGTATTATTTGAGCTGTAAAGTTGTTTAAAGCATAGTTTTATACAGTCATTTTAGGGTTTTCGTGGCAACTAGGTTGTCAAATTCGCTATAACTTTAAAAAGAAATGGTTAGTAAGTGAATTTTTCATACAAAAATCATGTTAACACACATATTGTTTATGTCCTGTTGCTATACTTGTGAGACAGTGAGTATTTAACATTTACAAATTGGCCCCATTCACTTCCATTGTAATTGCTTCACTGGAACCCAGATTTTCTTTAAAGAAAAGGAGGGACAAGTCAAAAATTCATGTGTGGTAATCAAGATTGTGCAACAAATGCTGTCGATTGAGCTTAACTTGTATTGAACCCAGAATATTCTTTCCTCATTAGTCATTTTTTCCTCATTAAAAAGTTGAACTCCTAAAGACATGAATTGTAATTTTGCAGTGTATGTATGAAATCATGACCACTCACATTAAAATGAAGACTCCAGTCATATCAGTAACATTATAAAAGCTGTTTTATTCTACATGGAGAGGGTCCACACATGGGGGCTGCCATGTTAGAATCACATGACCAGCCGAATACTACTTGCTTAATCTCAGTAACCGTCCTGTTATTGGACACTTTCACTCGTTGATTAAATTAATCATGACTGACTGTGAATACTAAATTTCTACAATGGCATCTGAAACTGAAAACTAGTGATTTGAAATCACGCTACATCCAAGCCGCTAGGTGTCAGTGTAAGTACAAGATGACACAAAGACAAAAGTTACTGAGTGCCCCTTTAAAGTGACCTTCACAAAACAAAAAGAAAACAAACAGATGAGATCTATTAGTTTTAATAAGTTTTCATATAAATCAACTCCTCGGACATGAAATTGCCCAAAGTTGAAGAAACACCAATATATGGCTTATCGACAAATGTATGTATATATACAGTATATAAAAGCCATATACATATAGTGTGTATATATATATATGTGTGTGTGTGTGTGTTTGTACACAAACCTTGCCCATACACAAACCTTGCTTAAGACATCAGCATTTGGGTCATTCTGTAAAAGCACAGCGGCAGTTCGGGTGTCATCATTTCGGGCAGCGATATGCAGTGCAGGAAGGCGGACCTTGCCCTTTGTACCGTGGTTTATGAGCAGGGCCACCATATTCTCATGGCCCTGCTGAAGAGCCACAGCAAGAGGGGTAAAGCCATCCTGCCAGAAAGAGACACATAAGAGGCAGAGTCTCAGACCTTCAGGATAAAACAGAACACATTTCATTTAAAACATAAAACACTTTGAGGATGAAAAGCTCATTTCAGCCTCTGTCACAGATTCTTTAATTTGGTTATTTAAATTATTTTATTTTTTTGCCTATTTTGCCCAGTCTTTTTTATAGATGTGTTTTATTGTGATCACTGTGAATCCTGAACCTTAAGTGAGAAAGGTGAAGCATGCAGTATATTCTTTAGCTTTTTGATCACTTATAACTTCTGAATGATGCCTCCTTCCAGAAATGTTGGCAGTGCAAGACACTCCTGGATAGATGAACATCTGTGTCAAGTGTTATAAGCTTCACTATCTCCACCAGAGTTTGTCAGAGACTAAGAATAATATCAATAATAACAGCTTTACCAAGCCTGCTACAATTTGACTGTGGCACTATGTGCTGGCTTTGTGATCTGGAAAGAGATGGATTATATTTTTCTCGTTTCTCTTGGCTTTTGTGAGTTTCTATGTGTAAATAAAAATGTATTACACTAATTAAATTCGTTTTTATTTATTTGAATATATTTGGAATATATACTTGTTATAGTATACAGTATACTGTATATACACTCACTGAGCACTTTATTAGGAACACCTGTACACATACTTTTTCATGCGATTATCTAATCAGCCAATCATGTGGCAGCAGTGCAATGAATAAAATCATCCAGATATGGGTCAGGAGCTTCAGCTAATGTTCACATCAACCATCAGAATGGGGAAACAAATGTGACCTCTGTGATTTAGACCGTGGCATGATTGTTGTTGTCAGGCGGGCTAGTATGAGTATTTCTTTTTCTGCTGATCTCCTGGGATTTTCACGCACAACTTTCTCTAGAGTTTATTCAGAATTGGTGACCTGTGAGCATGTTGGTAGCTGAGTCACAACGTAGCGTTGTGACTCAGCTAACCCTACTCAATTTTCATTTATATATCTAAGCTTTTTCGCTAGTTGCTCGACATTTTGTTTTATGTTTGGACATTGGGCATCGACAGCATGTCTTCTTGTCAAAGAAAATTGGCCGGCAAGCAAACGCAGCGTGATCAAGCGCACAAGGCAGATAAGATGGAGGAGACTCTCGCCGCCATGATTGCTTCTGCTATGAAGAAACAGCAGCAGTTTTTTGAAGCACAGTTTAAAACTTTTCAAGCCAGACTAGATAATATTCAGTCAGTTTTCCAGCTGCTCTTATGGGGTAAGAGAACTGCGGGATCGATATTCCAGTCTGAGCAGCCTGGTTGGCAAAGTGGAGAAAAATTACAACAAATCTGCAGCCAGATTGATGACCTTTGAAGAAAAGATGGCTGATTTGGAAGACCGGAGCCACAGGGACAATGTTCGTATTAAGAATCTACCGGAAGGCGTGGAAGCCATGAATCTCACGGCATACGTCTTGGGATCTTTACCTGTCTGGTTCCCTTCGCTGGCTGATGCTAAACCGGAGATCATGAGAGTTCATCGCATCGGCCCTCCCAATAACTCTGGCAGGCCTCGCATGGTCATTATGAAGATGCTACGTTATACTGATTGTGATTCAATACTCTGAGCTTCCAGAAAATCTCCAATCAAGGTGGATGGGAAAGATATCAGATTTGCTGTGGACTATAGTGCTTTCACTATCAACCGGCGGCGTTCCTTTATAGAGGTAACTAACAAGTCTAAAACATTTTTTATGTACCCCGCACGGCTGAAGATAATGCAAGGTTCGGCTCAGCACATTTTTAAGTCCATTTTGGAGGTTGAAGACTTTCTGAGTGGTTTGGCCACAGGTTTTTCTCCCTTTCTTTCTTCATTTGTTTATTCTTATAGATTGATTGTCTAGCGTAAACAAAATGTCACAATTTGCCTTTTAGTGTAAGCTTCTCTGTTAATTTTGTTCATTGCTAATTTTGGTCATTAACATGTTAATAATGAGTGGGGAGCGGTAACATTGTGTCTGCCGCCCTTCTCGGGGTCACGTTTTCCATAAGGTGGATAATGGTTCACCCGATTGTTTTTCCTTTTTCTTCAGTTATATTTCCTTTTTTATATATATTATATTCCTTTTTTAGTGGATGCTCTGTTGGAGATTGTTTTTGTTTTTTGAGGGTAATTGGGTGTTCTCGTTGGTTGTGGCGACCAGGCTGGGTGGGTATTTCTCCCTTTGTAGAGTGTATATTTTTGTGGTGCATTCTGTTTATGGTTTTATGCCCAGTTAATTGTTTTCTTGGTCTCTTTATGCAAATTTTTTATGCTAATTTATGGCCACAGAAATGCTTCACATAGTTAGTTGGAATGCAAATGGGCTGAATGGTCCCATTAAACGTACTGCCTGTCTGGATTACTTACATAGGCAGCAGGTTGATATGGCATTTATCCAAGAATCACATTTAAGAATGTCAGATGTTCAAAAGTTTTCTAACAAGTTTTATTATGTAGCCGCCTCATTCTCATTGGATAGTAAATCAAGGGGTACTTTGGTTGTGTTAAAACGAAAGCTTTCCTTTAACATTCTAGAAAGACATAGCTGTGAGGAAGGCAGAGTATCATACATAAAAACAGTTATTGCGGGTAAGAAATTTATTTCAATTTATGCCCCTTTTCATTTTGATGCAAATTTTCTTCGTGCCCTCACTACAACTTTTTTGCGTATACAAGATTATTTTCTTATCATCAGTGCAGATATGAATGCATGTTTGTGCATGCAGAATTACCCAACGCAATCTTTATTATCTATTGAATTACGTAAAATTATGTCTGGTCTTATTGATGTATTTCGCATTTTTCACCCTACAAAGAGACAGTACACCTTCTACTCAGCCAGACATAAAAATTATTCTAGGCTGGATTATATTCTTATATCTCATGCTGCATACTCAGAATTACAGAGTTGATATAAAGTCATGCCCTTTATCTGATCATAGTGTGGTCTCAGCAAAAATCTCTCTTGTGTCGGCACCTACTAGAGTGTCACGTTGGCATTTTAATACCACACTGTTACAAAATAAAGATTTCTGTGCAATGCTCAAAAAAGAGTTGAGTTGGTTTATAGAGATAAATGCTGGTTCAGTGGACGATCCTCACTTTCTCTGGGATGCTATCATGGGTTGCATACGGTCTTCTTCTATTTCTTTTGCATCCCAAGTAAATAAGTCTAGATTGAAGGAAACAGGCTCTCTCGAGAATAAATTTAACAGGCTTGAGAATTGTCAGCTAATTTGTCACTCTGAAGATGTTCAGAAAGAAAGTTGATGCATACAAATTTTATATACATTTTTATAAATGTTGTATGAATTATTTCAAGATTTGACTCTTACATGTCTCTTGGAAGCAAAGGCTACATCTTTAAATGCTCCTATTTCATTAGATGAGTTGAAGGATGCTCTTCTACGTATGAAGAGAGGTAAGTCTCCGGTATGGGATGGAATCCCACCTGAACTATACCTTTCTTTCTTGGATGAGCTGGGACAGTCTGGGACAGTTGAATATGATTCATTATTCTATTCGGGTGGGTTCTTTTAATAATAGTACTAATATGGGCATTGTTACTCTGTTACCTAAGCCTAATAAAGACTTCCCTCAGAGCGGGAATTATAGACCATTGTCTCTTTTTAACAGTGATGTGAAAATGTTGTGAAAAAGTTTTGGCCTCCCTACTGTGTGCAACTTTGACCTTTGATGCTGAGAAAGACTTTGACCGGCTTGAATGGCATTAACTTTGGTCAGTATTGGAGCGCCTTGATTTAGGCAGAGATTATATTAATATGGTTAAAGTATTATATGCCAATCCTACCGCTGTGGTCATGACAGGTGGCATCACCTTTTTTACTAACACTTCTCATAGAATTTTGTTATATGTAGATGACATTCTTTTATATGTTAGTGATACAGCTGAGTCTATTCATCATATTTTGTCAGTATTTAACTGCTTTAGCCAATTCTCTGGGTATAAGATTAACAAATGTTAAATAAAAAGAGAATCTGCATGCTTAAAGTTCATTTCAATGCAGTAAAGCTAGCTTTTCTAAGCATTACCTCAGTTGGAATGGTCTGATTGGCTCCGTTGTCCAGGAGAAACTTCACAACCTCCAGGTGATTCTCTTGTGCAGCCATGTAGAGTGGAGTGAAGCCCTTCTGTTGCACACAGACATAAACACACATATGCAGATACAATACCCAAACTAACACAAGCACATATATACACAGATGACAATAGAGGCAGACAGGTTTTAGTTCAGACAGCAATACTACATGCATGCAATATCATTCAACAATTAAAATGACCAACATAACTAATTGTTTATGTGGACATAAACCCCATTATATTGTATAGTGTGAGTTAGGTCAATGTAAGCATGCAAAGAGTTAAATATTGTAACGTCGCAATGTAACATTCCAGTGTTCCGACCCCTCTTTAAAATGTTAAAGTTATAGGCTAGCTTCCTTCATGATTGCTCACCTGGGACTGAGCATTGACATTGGCTCCATAGTTGACAAGCTCTGTGATGACTTGTTCCTGTCCAGCTAATGCAGCAATGTGAAGCGCAGTATTTCCTTTCTACAGGAGAAATAGCTTTATTTAATGACAAGGAAGGCATTGACATTGTTTGAAGTATCTTGTGCATTCCAACTGTTCGTTTTACTTTTTGTCTTGGTTCTGTAATTTCTTGTTCTGTTAATACACAGTGCCCCCAGAAAGTAATTTGACACTTAAGCCACACTTGTATGAATGTTATTGCATTAGATAACAAAAAAGCAACATTTATTTTAAAGAACTGTTGCATATTTTGGATGCCATCTGCAATATTTAAAACCCAAATTTATAAGCTCACCTTACAGTGGAGTAATTGCAATATATTGGTCTAATTTGACAGAAATACCCCAAATAAAAAAAATAAAAATAGATTCTATCAATTAATTAATAATATTGCATACTTTTACCAACTTATGACGAACATATATATATATATATATATATATATATATATATATATATATATATATATATATATATATATATATATATTTATCTTTGAAAGCCTGTGATTCAGTCTGGATGCTCCATGTCTCTATAAAAGAGTTAATTTTCTCTTTTTAACTTCCATCACAATAAACAGATCTGAAATGCAGGTGACGCTCTAACACAGCTGAGCACTTTCCATGTGCTCGTCCATGTACATCTAATTTATTCTCAAAACGAGTTTTATCAAAAATATCTAGGTCTCTGACTAGGTGCTAAATCTAGGTATTGTTGGAAAGCAATGATCTTCAACTTTTGCAATTATTTATAATACTTCATCATTGATTTAGTCTGGATATATGAGAAATAACATTGCGTATTTACATTATTGCATTATAAGTAAGCTTAAGGACAAATAGAAAATAGCCCATTATTTAGGTTTAGAACGATAGAACATCACATACTGTATGCTGTTTAACGTATTGTGGCACTTTTTGGCTGTCACAGGTCAATGGAAAATTAATTAATGTGGTTAACTACATCTGTAGTTACTCTCCTAGGACACCTGTATGAACTTGAACTAACTTCCTCATCTTGGGGCAAGTTGGGTTAAACTAAGTTACTCAGAAAAGTGCAGATAGTTCAAAGAAAATGCTCATGCTGCTTACTTTGGCCTAATTAGCTAATCTAACTCTTACCTTTGTGGTTGTCTCAATTACAATACCATGGTGCAAGAGTTCCAGCACCATTTTAACATGGCCTTCTTTCGAAGCCAAATGCAGCCCATTGAGCCCATTCTGTGGAGGGAGAGACACAGCAGAACAAACCTCACTCTGAAGGTTATTTCATCTGAAAGTACTCTGTGAGGTGAACACGGGTCTTTTACATTGGGCTGGGTATTGATACTGATTTCCTGATTCGATTCTGATTCAAATTATTTGATTTAATTAGATTCCAATTGTGATTCGATTCAATATAATATATATATATTGTTGAGCCAAAACAATATGACCAACCACTCACAGGTGAAGCAAATAACGTTGATAATTTCCTAACAAGATTACATGTTATGGTCTGGGTAGATGGTAAGAGAAAAATCAGTTCTCGTAGTCAACATGTTGAATGCAGGAAAAATGGGCAGGAGTAAAAACATGTGTGACTTTGACAAGGACCAATTGTTATGGCCAGATGACTCTGAAACGGCAAGGCTTGTAGGGTACTCCCGGTTAGCAGTGGTGAGTACATACTGACAGTGGTCCAAGGAGGGACAAACCAAAAACTGGCGACAGGGTATTGAGCACCCAAGGCTAAAGCTACCTAACTGGTTCCTATCCCTAAACCCCACCCCTACATCTACCCCTAAACATATCCATACTAGAGTGTGAGAAATCGCCATGACACCAGCAAATCTCAGAAATTGGTAAGGCAAGGCGCAGTTGAAAAACATATTTTTTTGATTGAGTATATGCTAGTGATTTAATCACAATGAAGAGGTTTCCTGCATATTGTACAGATTGATCTTGGGATTTAAGAATAATATTGAGATTGTTCGCGATGCATCTGAAAATCAATATTTTTACCCAGTCCTAACTGTAAAAGTGACTGTAGGGACCCTAAAATGGGAATGCTGAGGGTATATGGTTGACAAAACAAACAGAATCTTTTTTAATTACATCAATCGGTCAATGATGATCATGATGATGATGATGATGGAGATGATTGGTTGTAGATGGCAGGCCGGTGGTCTCTCTGCTGGGAAGAATACAAGCCATGTGGGATAGGTCTAACCTCACACAGCCTTCCTTCAACTACACAGGACATGTGAGGTTGGACCTTTCTCAAATCGCTGATATTATCCCCTCTGTAGAGTGTAGAGACCACTCACCCCATCTCAATGTGGCAAAAAAATAGAAAAAATGGATGGATGGATGAAGAAATATTGATCACACAGCTAAAAGAGAGATAAAATTAATATTTTTACTGATGCACCACACACAAAGTGTTCTATTAACTGCCCTTGCCCAAAAGGGGTCTCAATACCCACTATGTAAATGACCATTACATCACATATCAATGTTTGAAATGCATAAGTAAACAAACTATAGTGGGTTAAACTTCTATGACAGATAAGAAGATATTTGTTTTGGCCTACCATTTACTCCCATTTAAAAATTGTAAATGTTTATATTTCACACACAATTATGATTCCATTACAATTATATTTTTAAAATTTAAAGCCAGGGTAAAATAACACAAATAATAATGGTATTAAAAATGTAAATGAACCATAGTGATGTCTGGCAATTTCCCAGCACATCCACATAGTCACTGGTAGGCATGGTTACTGGAGCCCTGGACCTGCTCATGCATTTGCTACGAGGAACTCAAAGAGTAAAGAGCTTAAGTCATCACTCACAACACATACAGTCATTAATCAAAGGCTATAATCATCTTTACTGCTGCCATTCCTGATGTGTGCAGGCCCACCACGTGACGGGTAAGCGAGGGGGCATGAACGCAACTAAACACACACAATATGTTTTTTGCCCAATAGACAATTGCGATTAAGAAATGCAATCAGAAAGAGAATCAAACGAGAAGCCTTAAAATTGGCTTTAAACTCTTTCTACACCTTTTGCATTTAAGATGGATAAAGCGCGCAGTCAAATTAACTTGCACATTTTCAGATCTAACTCAGCAAGAATTCTCTATCGCCAGAGTTTTGAATGACATAATAATCAGTATATAAATCTCTAAATTAAAAACAACCTCTTCTATCAGCATTGACTGATTCAATTGCTTCTTTAGAGCATGAAACCATCATTAAAGGGGCACTCAGTAACTTTAGTCTTTGTGTCATTTTGGACGAGTGGCTTGGATGCAGCATCATTTAAAATCAATAGTTTTCAGTTTCAGATGCCATTGTAGAAATTCACAGTCAGTCATGATTACTTTAATCAATGAGTGAAAGTGTCCAATAACAGGACGGTTACTGAGATTAAGTGAGTAGTATTCAGCTGGTCATGTGATTCTAACATGGCAGCCCCCATGTGTGGACCCTCTCCATGTAGAATAAAACAGATTTTGTAAGGTTTTCATTTTAATTTGATGACCACTCATTTCCTACATATATTGCAAAATTACAATTCATGTCTTTCGGAGTTAAACTTTTTTTTTTAATGAGAAAAAAATGACTGAGTGCACCTTTAAACAAGCAAAGAATCCAGTAATTAATCCAGGACATGGCAAAGGAAATAAAGGTCTACGCTAGTTTAGCAAAATGTAATAAACATTGCATTCATGTTGTCTGTGGCAAAACTTGTCTCTTCAGCAAGAAAAAAACCCAGGAGGTCATGTACAATTTGTGTGCAGCTAAGCATGACTCCGACCTGGCACTGTATAGCACTTGCACTCCCCTATTTATTGGGTATTGCTCAGCACAGATTCTAAAAATGGAACTGCAAAACTCCATTGTCTTCTATTGTTCTATCAACCTTCTAATATCTTACTTACAGTATAGTTGTCTCTGCATATTAAACATGGATGAACTGAGAAGTATGGAGAAGTATTACATACACATAAAAGTAGTTTAACATAAAAAAATTCACACTTTAACTGCAGCTCTCATTTTTTTGTATATTGCACTAAATATAGAGTGATACAATGTCAATAGCTGCGTTTCCACAATCGGGCCAGTGTGAGCCAGGGCTATCAACTGGTCAGCCGGTGCCAATAGCCTCGGCCCTCGAGCCACAAGACCAAAATCTATCTGCATTCCCACCATCGGGCCAATAGACCTGCAGCGTTTCCCTAAAACCCGCCATTAATACACTGCCCTGGTGCTAACATTCCACACCCCGCCCATTTCAAAAGCAAGAGGGAAGCTCAAGCTGAGGTTTCAGACTCTGGAGAATAGTTGGCCCTCGAAATGAGCATGGTGGACACTGAAGCTGTCGTTTGTTTGCTTATTTTGGCCTTTGCTTGGTGGAAAGAGAGACCTGGCTAATCTCTGCCTTTGACATTAACAGTTGGCCTTCTTTGGCACAAGGGTAATCAGCAGGCCAGGGTGCTAGGCCGCTGGCCCAGAGGAAGCCCAGAGGAGGCACGCTGAAAATCCGGAAGTGACAATGGGAACGCAACTGGCTCTGGACACACTAGCATGCCCTCGTTTGGCACAACAGTGGAAACACGGCTACTGATGCAACAATTTAAGATAGTTGCAAGACAAACAAAACAATATGTAAGGCATTACACTTGGGGAAAAGCCAAGAATTAATTTGCTATATCTTTTTGTGTGTTGACCAAATATTGTCAACTTCATATCCTGTTTAAGTCAGCTACATTTCAGACAATATAGCTCATGTTACTGGTTCTCATTTCATGTAAGACATTAATGCAAGAAGGCCAGAAAGGCATGATTGGCTGCATGGATGCAGTCTTACCTGATTGGCTGTGTTGATTTCAATCCCATTCTTGATGTGGTCTAGAACCTTATCCAGATTACCTGAGCGAGCTGCGCGGAGGAAACTGGTGGCAGCGTCACCCTGAAAAAAGAATATAGGAGGCAATACAGGAGGGTAGAATAAAAAAAATAAAAGAGTGAGATATTTTTGTGACATTTATCATGAAAACAATATGAAGCTTTTTGTTATCCATTTAGTGCCACAACGTATCTAAATTCGTAGAATTTGCATGAGAAGAATAATTATTATTAATTGCAATTATTACATGTTATATGGTGAATAATAGTAGGTATAACGAGAATTTAAAATGATTACAACACTGAAATGTTTACCATTGAATTCTGAGGGTTAAACAAAACAACACAGAAACAGGGAAAAAACAGAAAACACTGAAATAGTGATAGTGTTGCCACACTCATTACAAAGACAGGTTTTCCAACATTAAACATATGCACAAATATGCTATTTACTGTACACATGCCACAGTATAAAGACAACATATTGTTAAAGATCCCATGAAATGCCTTGATAAGTGCAGGTTTTTTCTTTTGACATATTTCCTACTGAAACAGGAAGTTGGGGCAGGACATGTTGAGAGGCATAAATGGCCAACAGCCTTTTTCTTACATCACAGTCATTAACCAGGATTTTGTACTTGCTATTTGCTAGTCAGAGGTATTAAGACGAGGCACATTTTTATTCTAGAGAACATTTTATTGGACAAAAATTTGGAGGCACCCCTGAATGCAAGATGAGTCATATATATATATATATATATATATATGTGATTTGGGATTTTTTTCCTGGAATTGAAACACTGTATTTTAAATGTTTATATCTGTTTAAAGTTACTTTGGTCAACTTTTAGAGTTCACTAGCATATAGCTGACAGCTACAGTAACTAACGTGTTCTAATAGTCACTAAAATATTTTTTGGGGTTTCAAGGGGTCTACATTTAAAACATATTACCAGGAAACTGTTTCACCCTTAATAGTGAACATTATTTACAGCTAATAAGGTACATAATGGTGCAGAAAAAGAAATTAGAGGAAGCAAAGGAGCATATACAGACTAGAGAGCAAAAAAAGTCTGTGAGAGAAAATATTAATTCAGAAAATTAAAATCACTTTCATATTTTTTCTCAAAGCATACTCAGATGAGTATTCCCAAACAATCCAGAACCTAAAGTAGTTAGACTGAGTGAGAACATTTCCAGAATTCTGCAGATTGATAATGCTGAATGTGATTTAGAGCAGAGCAAAAAACTTTGATAAAACTGCAATTGCTACATATCAATATACTGTATATAATGATCAATGTAACACATATATATGTGCATGGAGACAGATGTCTTCATTATACTCAAACACAATACCTTCAAGTATGTTTTTTGGTCAAAGGGGATCCAATGACAAAAACAGTCAACCCCCTTGGTCTCCTTCATTAAGTAGCTAATTACATCTACCATGGGAACTTCTGACAGATAAACACTCAGTCAAGATTTGCAAATAAGCTTTCACACACTTCAGTCATCAATTTCAAGAAAGCTAATATGCAAACACATTTACATAATTCCAGCACAACTTCCTCAGACTTAATCCCACAATAAAAAAAAATAAACAAAAACGGTTATTTCCGTGGGTGAGTAGGCTACATATGGACGGATTTTCACAAATTAACATGTCTTTGAAATTGAGAAGTTTAACTAGATTATATCTGTTCTGTTGTTGCTGTGGTGGAGACAGTCAGAATGTGTGCAAGTGTGTACCTTCTCTAGCAGCAGAGCGGTTTCCCACTGATCAAATACAGCTGACAAGTACGTGGGGACACAGGCACATAAGCTTAACAACAAAGTGTGAGTTGGTATGGCAATGACTTAGTGACACCGCAAGTATTAGGAGCAAAACAAAATTTCCACCTCCCCCATCTCTCTCTACATATATGGTTTCTACCTCATTTCTGCATTCAGTTATTTTATCTGACATCGTCACATGCTACTTTGTACTGTCAAAGCAAAAGAAAAATGACTAGCATCATAATAGCACACCTAGAAAGCATTACATTTAATTTCTCAAAGAAAAGAACATAATGAATCATATTTCTCTCACTGTAAAAAATGTCCGTAATTTTAATGGTAAAAGACTGTAGTAATGCTATAGTAAAAAACATTAAATGGTTAACGGGTAGTTACCTTAACATATATGGACAATACATGTTTTTTAGATTTAAAAAGAATGACTTTACCATAAAAATAACCGTTAAAATGTATATTACGTTTAACAAGACAATACATGTACTTTTAGCTGTTGCCAAAATTGAAAAACAATAGTTGAGCATTCCCCGACGTCCCTACATGACCCATCACATTATGTTCTTCTTATTTTAAATATATGCTATGTACATTGGGGTGTTCTGTGTTATAGTTTACATTGTTTTGTTAATATTTATTGCATTATATTTTTGTCACATGTGTTACCCTGATGGTGTCTTTACATGTGTATTAATTATTGCTCCTGGAAGGGCCACTCTTGATGAATTTAAAGGAATAGTTCATCCAAAAAGGAAAATTCTCTCATCACTTACTCATCCTCATGCCATCCCAGATGTGTACGACTTTCTTTCTGCTGCTGAACACAAACAAAGATTTTTAGAAAAATATCTCAGCTCTCTAGGTCCATACAATGCAAGTGAATGGGTGCCAACATTTTGAAGGACCAAAAAGAATATAAAGACAGCGTAAATGTAATCCATAAGTCTCCAGTTTTTAAATCCATATCTTTAGATATATCTCAATATCTCAATTTCTTCTACTTTTGTTATTGGAGATTCATATTCTTTGTGTATATTACCACCCACTACGCTGGGAGGAGGATTTATACCAAAATATAACAATTATATAACTAATATATAACAAAAAGACCTAAATATTGATCTGTTTCTCACCCACACCTATCATATCACTTCTGAAGATATACATTTAACCACTGGAGCAATTTGGATTACTTTAACGCTGCTTTTAAGTTCTTTTTGGAGCTTTAAGAGTGCCTTTGGTACCCATTCACTTGCATTGTGAGGATCTACAGAGCTGAGATATACTTTTATAAATCTTTGTTTGTGTTCAGCAGCAGAAAGAAAGTCATCCACATATGGGATTACATGAGGGGGAGTAAAAGATGAGAGAATTTTTATTTTTGGGTGAACTATCCCTTTAAGTCATTATGTGGCCTTTTGTAATTAATACGTTGATTTACAATATATTTTAAAGGGAAAAGCTGACGTTAAAAAAACATTTGTGGAACATTGCGACTGGGTAACAATTTTTGGAGTCCCCTAAATGTGTAAAAGTGTGTTTGTGTGCTTATTAACATCACCATAAATGAGTGTGCATATGGTTGCAGCAGATAAGGCAGTGGAGGCGATCATGTAGACCACGACTTATTCTTACCCTCTGAGTTACAAAATTTGCTGCATACCAATGTCTGTGTAACAACCGAAAAAAATATGCACACTATACACACCAAGAGATTTTGTTTTGAACCCTTGATGTGTGAATGAAAGATGCCTTAGTAAAATAAATCATGAATAAAAAATGAATGTCCACTGAAATCTAAACCTCCTTATAGACACGTTATTAATATTTTATGTTTCAATAGCCAGGTTGGCTCGATTGAAAGTTTTTGTGGGTTTGGAAATAAAATCCTAACAAGTAATGCTTCAAAATAGTTAAAGGAAGAGTTCTCCTAACATCTCCTTTTGTGTTCCACTGAACAAAGACATCGTACGGAAGTAATACAGGTTTGGAACAACATGAGTGTGAGTAAATGATGACACAATTTAGATTTATGGGTGAACTATCTCTTTAATTATTTCTAGTGACAAACATAAAAATACTCGAAAGTTTCATTCATTGTAAATTACAAAGCTTATATTTATTATAAAAATGTGTCTTTTTATATACCAAATTATAAAAATGGTCTTTTAAAGTCAAATGTAGTTAATGCTGATAGTGATGATATTTAACGGCACTAATAAATCCTATAAGATATATTAACAAACAGAGAAATAAACATGCTACCACCCACCCCTAGCTCTCCTCCTTTCTCTTAGAGCAAGAGTACTGCAGCAGACATGATGACATCATCAGTGAGATGCAACACTGCAGTGTGTGTGTTTATGACTGCATCCAAGAGAGACCCAGAGCAAGTGGAGGAATGAGCCTTTAGATTCACCTCCACTGAGCCTGTTATGTGTGTTTGAGAAACACACATAGAGAACAGGCAAACACACTGAGAGAATGCAGTATTGTGCTTGTACAGCTAACAACTGCAGCACACATGAGAGCAAGTGGTGTTGTTTATATCCCACAGAGAAAGTGAATGGAGACTGGGGTATCCCTCAGAATTCCACAAAATTCAGCAAATAAGAACAGCTCACACATAGTTGATGCATTGTTCTGTCTGTGCACACCAATGTGTTTGTTTAAAAATATTGCTTACTTTAATTATTTCTACCAACAAATATATATATATATATATATCTCACACAGCCTGATCTCACATAAAATTCGGCAAGTGTGTGCCGATTTTTCTTTAGCCGAAATCGGTATACATTGACCGAATTTGAAAACACTGCCTCCAGAGGCTAAAGTGGTAAGTGTGTCAGAGCATATAAACAAGTGTGACATCCATTTATATCCAGGAGAGTTGGCCAGAAGCCAGTTGAATTGTTTTCAAGTGAACAGGGTGTCAAACAGTGAAGAGAAAAATTTGATTTAATGTACCCCCCCAACCAAAACCCATGTCTAACCATAACAATTAATAGAGACAAATTGCAATGTTAGGGATAAAAATGCAACCTCTTTATCATGCTCATGATTGTTTATTCAAATGTGCTTACGTCATTGTTTGAATGGGGATTGATTGTTGTTGAGCATTTCCAAATATGTCCGATGGGAGATAGGGCATGTCAGTGAGTCAGCATACTGTTGCCAATCATTGGGTACCAGAGCTTTTGGAAGCAGCACGCTGACTTCCTGTATGATCATGTTGCTTCCTTGGAACACAAAAACAGATTCTTTTAAGAATATCCTGGCCGCTCTTTTCCATATAATGAAAGTCAATGGGGACAAGGTCTGTCAAGCTTCAAATAACAAAACAGCACCATACAAGTCTAATAAAAATAGTATATATGTACAGTATCATATGGACCACCTTTAAAATATTTTTACTCTGCTTTTTTGTCAAATTTGAGCTTGACAGACCTGGTCTCCTTTCTCTGTCATTATATGGAAATGAGTGGCTAGGATATTCTTAAAAATAAAACAACACATTTTGTGTTCCAGAGAAGAACAATGTCATTAGGGGACAAGAGGGTGTGTAAGAAATGACAACATTTTCATTCTGAACTATTGCTTTAATGGAAATCCTCCTATACCACGCAGTATCTACATTAACAGAGAAAAGTAATTGACAATTGTGGAACTAAGAAACTGCAGAAAAATTACTTATTATTTCTCAAAAACTGTAATCAGATTACTTTACTAATTACTTCATTGAAAAAGAAATCACATTACTAATTACTTTACTTTAAGGATACTACATATAGCACTTTTCCGCTCAACAAATTCAAAATAATATTATTTTTCTATATTTTATCAAACTATATTAATCTATATTTCTTCCTTGTTCATTGTTACACACAAGTCATAAACTCAGCGCTTCACATTTCTCCTTTACAATGACTCGCTACATGTATCATGTATAATATGAATTAGAAATAAGCATAACCCTATATAATAATAAAATTAACAGTATTCTGATTTCAGGAACTTTAAATGTAATGCATTACACTACATTTTGGACTACAAATTATTAGATTACAGTAACCAATTACTTTTTGATTTGATTAATCCCAACATTGGCTACTGACGGTTAATAATCTTCCTGAAAATATAGAAGTATAAGTTGTTTTAAAATGCGTATATGGCCGTCACACCTGCATTTCTTTATCTTAACGAAATACAGTGGTCCCAAAAATTATTTGGACCCTTGAAACCATCTGATAGTCAATGCATTAGACAACAAGGTTACACTTTATTTTTCAGTGTCCTTGCTACAGTGTAATTACACAAGTACTGAGTAATATTAGTTAACAACATAGGTTTAGGGTAAGGGTTTGGATTGGACTATTGGGTTAGTTGCTAATAATTATGCATAATTTACTGTTATTACTATAGTCAATATACACAATATGTATAACAAGGGCAGTGTGAAACAAAGTTTTAGCAACAACAAAGTATCAAACCATTTGGCATTTGTTTTAAAGAAAGATAGGACATATACACTTTTCTTGGTTTGACAGTTTGTTATGTAATGCAATGAAAGTCATTTTACGTGTCTCTATACTTTTCACTGAAAAAGAGTCAAAAAAGTTTGCATAAAAAACTCATCTGTTTCCCATTTTCCCTGTTTCAAATTCAAAAATGAAGGTGAGACTTTCCTCTTCTCAGGTGCCCTGTTCCCTGATCAGCAGGAAACAGCAATTTATGAACGGGGTGCAAAGGTGTTTCTGTTTGCGCCATGGCAACACAAATCACTCAAAACAAAGAGCAACTTCTTAACCTAACGGTGTGCACAATTCGAAAGTCTCCAAAAACCCTTTTAACTTTTCACTCATTCATTTCAGATATATTTTGTCTTATATCTTTCTTTGAAAGCACATGTTCTTTGTCACATTATTTCTATACTTTGCCCTCCCTTGCACACATTGTACAGAGTGAATATGTGCAGTTTCTACATGTTTCAACCATTAAATGACTTTTGCTGGTGTAATCTAGCATACTTAGTTTGATTTATTTTTGCAGTACTGTTTACTACATCTATTTAAAATCATTTGAAATGTTTTAGGGACATTGACTGCGTTTATTTAATTTGGGATGGGTTCAAAGATCACATACCCAAATTAGCAGGGACATCAGTGAAGTATATTAAAGGAAAGATGAATTGTGAATGTGACTAAGCTTGAAAAAAAAAAAGAAGGGAAGTATAATCTTAGACTACAGAATATGTTTGATACCCGCAACAAATAAACACCAACAACGGCCAAAAAAAAAATAGATATGTATATATATATAAATATATAAAAAAAAATTTATGGAAAAGTATATCAAGGAATGAATCTTCAGGAAAGTTGTACTTACTCCGAAAATTTTGGTTTTGGTTGGCATTCCTACACACCCTCTATCTTTCTCTCCCTCTCTGCCACACTGCCTCCACTTTATGTCTTTGCCTCTCTGCTGTCTTGTGTTACACTATCTGGGTTTAAGGGTCCGGGCACTGCCCCTTTCCCCCATCACGCACACACACACTTGTAAGGGGATGGGTGGGGCTGGGGGCTATGAGGCCAGAGGGCTTATCACTAGAGGAATGCTGTCTATATTGACACACACACACACACACACACACACACACACACACACACACACACACACACACACACACACACACAAACACACACACGTTTACTTAAACTAGATAAAGTCTGTCTCCCCCATTTTTCCATGCCATAGAGAGTTCTCGATCTGCGCAGACCTGCTCATTTCATATTGACAAGCAAAGGGTCTTTCTGAACGAGACATTGAGAAAAGGACACAGTGTTTGTGTGTGTGTGTGAGTGTTTGGGGTTTGGCACTGTTTCAGTCTGCAGAGAGACTTACAGTGACAAAGACCCTTGGAGGGGTGGGCTAGTGGGTTCGACAGGAGTACCAAGCCTAGTGACAATGGCCTAGACATGAATGGGGAGGGCATGATGTATGTGTGTGTGTGTGTGTATGAGGGGGGCCCGGTCTCTTTTAATAAAAGATCTGTCACTCCCAGCCTGAAAAGGCCCTCCATCTTCTCTCTCCTTGGCCCATGCTAAGAAAAGCACATCCCTGCCAACAGTATGTGCCCAAATAAATGTGTGTTTTTGCAAAACTATATCAGGAACTCAAGTTATCATGTAAAATTGGGAATGTTTTACTAGCATATGGGTCAAGAACCTGACATTGAGAGATGGGGATTACCATGGTGATTCCCACTCTAGAGAATTTACTGCAATGGCTATAATTCACAAGTGTTTTTGAGGTGACTTGAGAATCAAGAGGGTAATCTTTAAAAGTACTCTTTGATTCTTTCAAGAGATAAAATATGTGATCATCAAGGTAATAAATATAATAACTAGGGCTTTCAATTTTAATGCATTCATTCAGTGCTATTAATTATATAACAAAATAGCACATAAAAAATGTATGCAATTAACCATGTCCCTGGACCGTAATAAGGAAGATTCCTATGCAATTCAAGCTTGAAGTACCACCTGTTTTCTCCAGGGGGCAGTAAGCGAAACTTCAGCTGAATAGGCAATGCACAGCTTATACATAGAACAAACCAATCCTTCAGCAGACAGCACAACACAGAACACGTACTTGCATTCAAAAAAACAGCTTGATGGAGTGCAAATCTGGATCTGAAGACATTTTTCTATGTGTTAAACTATGTTTAAGGGGCCTGGGTAGCTCAGCAGGTATTGACGCTGACTACCACCCCTGGAGTCATGAGTTTGAATCCAGGGCATGCTGAGTGACTCCAGCCAGGTCTCCTAAACAACCAAATTGGACCGGTTGCTAGGGAGGGTAGAGTCACATGGGGTAACCTCCTTGTGGTCGCTCTAATGTGTGGTTCTTGGTGGGGCGTGTGGTGAGTTGTATGTGGATGCCGTGGAGAATAGCGTGGGCCTCCACATGCGTTACGTCTCCGTGGTAACGAGCTCAACAAGCCACATGATAAAGATGCGTAGACTGACGGTCTCAGCGAGGAGGCGAATGAGATTTGTTCTCCGCCACCTGGATTGATGCACTACGCCACCATGAGGACTTAGAACGCATTGGGATTTGGGCATTCCAAATTGGGGCGTAATAATAATAACAAAAACTATGTTTAACTTTACACAGCGGCCTAATAATGGTATGTTTATGACGCAACGCAACCAAAGTGTGACGCTCCAACAGTATAGATCTGATGCAGGTACATTGATGGGCCCTTAGACAATCCCTCATATCTCGGACTGATTGACATTTTGATTGCAAAATGGATTGCTGTGAACTGTAGACCAATGATTGGCTCATGTTCAATAATATGCAAATAGACTATACACTGGATTCTGCCATGGATAATATTAAAAATAACATTGTGCATTCGTGCTGCAATATTGCATCATCCTGTTAACCAGAGCAGGGGGGGCTGCACCCCCTGTAAATATTTGTATTTTAGTAAAGATAATAATGACAAATACTATGTAATTTAAATCGTTAGGATACAGTAAATTTCATGAATTATTTACAATAATCAGGGCTCTACTGTGCCAGCGTTTTACTAGCATTTGCGAGTGTAAATTACAGCTTGCTGAAAATTATGTGGGCAAATGGTGCGAGTAACAGCTGATCTAATGCCCAAAGTTGTGAATTTATTATTCCAGCCTACCATAAGAATTAAGACTTTCTTTCCTCATATACCAAATACTTTTAAAATAGGTGCATTATATATATTTTTTGCATTAAAAGTGCCTATTTTTTACAAGTGCATGTAGGTTTCTTTTTCTTGGATCTTCAATGGTCATGAAAATGATATAACATCATAACCACGCACTAAAGGACTGTAAAAACCTCTTAAAACAGCACACCTTGTTGATGCTTTATAACGAGACCATTAAGCAGCTGCATGGTTCTGCGTCAATGTGTAATAGACCAGTAGAAATGTCAACTGCAAGGAATGTATCAAGAATCATTTCTATCGTGGTTATGCAAAATCCGTGGCAATGCACGGTCCCAAAAATCATTGTATTATAATCATAATTTTGCATTTATATGTATTAATATGGCAGATGCTTTTATCCAAAGGGACTTACAAAAGAGGAATAATACATCAAAATGTATTCAAATTAAGGAGTAAAAAAAATTTACAATCGATGAAAGTGCTCTCTCGTGGGCACACACGAGCAAACACATAGAGCACAAGGAGAGAGCGCGTGCATCCATGGAGGTGATGTATTGTATGTGTAGTCTTAGAAATATAAGTAGAGGGGGATTCAAGGTAAAAAGTTTGGGAACCACTGGTCTGGCGCATATTTTTATAGAAACACATAAAAAAAACAGCGTATACAGATGCAGAATTGCTTCTCTGTGGTAGTTTATGTCATATAAAATATATTAGCATTGTATAACTTTCATGAATAATGCATTAATCATTATTGCATTATGCAGTGCTTAAAGAAAGTTAAAACTGAAAATACATTAATGTAGTTATGAAAGTTTGATTTGAAAGATTTAAATGTTGATGAACTAGCTACTAATCTGTTAAAAGTTAGGCCTACCTACAGTATATGTTTATTAATGGCAAATGGAAGTAGAAAGTGTCATCAATATATTATTACTATATTAGTGGCTTAAGGAGATCCGTCAGGACTGATGTAGTTTGGTGCTGCCTGTAAGATTAATTTAAGAAATAATAATTTGAAAACGGGAGAAGATGTCATTTGTCATGTTTGAAGAATCTTTTGTTAATGAATTCAGTAGTAATTTTTTATAAATGCATGCGCTGTTGTGATACATTACCAGTTGTATCAACCTGAACACCGACTGTGCCCCTAAATACAGCTAAGTGCAACAACACCCAATCAAAACCCTTTACATGGTACATCATACCATGTAGAGACAAAAGCAACATACATAAGCTAACAGGCACATTCATATTCAATAAAGTAAATTTTAAAGTAACACTTTTTGCGTGAAAAGTGAAAGGTCAAAGAAATTCAAAGATAACCGATGCTCAATTCACCAAGGAATTGTCTGAAACAAGTTTAAAATCGGCACCAAAGCAACGTTTTGGAGGTACACCGATAAACGTTAATAAATCACCTTTCCTTTGTGAGACTGGGCTTAAATAACGTAGAATGAAACAGAGATTCATAATATTATAAATTATAAAAACATGACATGCCCAACAAAAAATTTCGAAATACTATGGCTTGGAAGCGATGAATCAGGACACAGCCGATGGTGAAATACAGGACTTTAAGGATGTATCTATAAAGACACTTCGCAAGTAGATTAAACTGGCCACCCAATTATCTGTTCTGAGATTGCATCTCCTCTATAACTTACCCTTACTGCCTGCTGCTGAGGACCAAACAAACTCCAAAGCTCATTGATTCCTGTTGCAAGTGTAAGAAGCACATGGAGATAGATAAAGGAAGATCACCACCATGTACTACAACTGTTCCAGAACAATCTGGCTCTTAAGATATACTCCCAATTCTCTGTCTAAACATTTACCCTAACCAAATACCTACCAGGACTTTGGAGCATGATGGTGTCCTATATGCATATGTGACAGTTTTGTTTCTACAACCATTGACCCCAGACTGGCCATCTGGATGTGGGAACTGAATGACATTCAGACTTACCTTCATGAGTTTGATGCAATCACTAAGCATAAGCACTTGAAAAACAGGGTGCGACCAATTTTTCTGTGCAGCTGATTTCTGCACTTTACCTATGTCTATGGCAACTGTAAGGCTATATTGACAACTATGGGGCTGTCTGACAAGTATGCAGTTCAACAGTTCCTTATTGTGAATAAAACTCTAGGCTTCATGTGGCCAGGCTGGCACAATTGACTGTTGTTGGAGGAGGTAATGGTGATGTGCAAGTTTGGTCACTTTCTTCACTAAGTTTAGGATGGTAAGAAGACAGCCACTCCGGTAGTTGTAAGGGACACCATTTTTTACAAAATTCCTTTAACAAATATGCTTTGAATGGGAAACAAGAGATGAAGTGTGAGTTTGGTGGACACCCCATGGTGGATGCATAGGGCTGTAGCACTGCCTCCTCTGAATAAACTGAAGAATTTGGATGAGCTCAAAACGTGAATAACAAGATGTGTCATATATTAAATTCAATCAATTATGCCTCAGCCATGGTCAAAAACATCCCTCCACTGCCAGTATACTTTGCATACTGTGACCCAAGTTTTGGTTGGTACCAGCATGTCAGGTAAAATTTGGACTTCTATCTATCACTATTCAAAGATGTTCCTTCACTCATTTTAAAGGTGTTGGCTTCATCAGTTGCAGAAGCACAGTGGCTGTATGAATGTGACTTGGAGCAGAACTGTAAAGATTTTACTGTACTTTAAGTACCTGACATGTGTTGTTTCCTCACTCATTCAGGAATGGTTGCTCCATCCTGACATAGATAACTTCCTTTCATCTTACCAGTCCTCTCCCTCCGAGATCTATACACTACCATCTTTTAACAAGTGGCCTTTCTCCTTGACATTCAGGTATACAGTAGAATTTAACCCCAGAGTGTTACCACACCTAGAGTCATAGTCAGGCAGTGGCCAGACTGAATGCAGAAGTTTTCCATAAGGGTATAGAGAATGAGACGGCAAGAATGTAGGAAAGAGAGGTTAAAGGAGTCCCAATGCTGTCTGGACATCTTGTTCCATCTCTATAGAGGGTATAAGACAATATTTCTGGAGAATGTTGACATCCATTCTCATTTCAAGAATAGCAGAAAATAAATAATGCTGCCTGGAATTCACAGTACAATTAAACTGGCCTAAAGTTTAAAAAGACAAACATTAATCTATCTATCTTGGTAGATCAAGATGTCATGGAAACGAGCAGGCATCTTCCATGCTCATCTCTTATTATTTGTTTAAATTGTATAACTTTTCTACCACATGTTCCTCTGGCCACATATACCATCATCAGGTACTCCTAAATATTGAATTACATCAACTAGTTTACTAGATTACTATCCAGAATGGCAGCAATATAGAACAAACCCCCTAACCATAAACAAACCCTGTGGGAGATGCCACAGGGCATGGAAGTAGCTAAGGTCCATGCATACCAATCATCCCTGCCAAGTATCCTACAAGCCAACATCCAATAATTGTAGAAAAAGTGGAGCGAGATCAAGGTAAGGATTTAATTACAGGATGCTAAAGACTTTAGCATTTTCTGTCTTACCAGTGCACAATGAGATTTACCTAATAGGACATATTCCTGAATCGACTTACATTGTTAGTGCTGGAACAACATTCTTATCAAACAATTATAGCCCTAACCCTATCCCTAACTCTGAAATTAACCCTAAACCCTAACCTGGCCATCAAATCAGAGAGAAATGATTGGTTGATGAGAATGTGGTTTAAGCTCCAAACCCAAGCATAAAACCTAACCCTTACCCTAACCCTACCATTTTATAGCAGCATTGTTCCAGAATGAACGAGGACTCATTCTTTGTTCATCATTAGGATAAAACAGCTGAATCCAGCAAATAGAAGGGAAGTGGTGTGTGTTTCACTGTTAGTTGCAGCTGCATGCAATTATTGTGACACTCCTTTATCTATGCAATAGTGATCTGGTCCAAGGGCAGTGCTTTCACTTTTCAGGCTGAAGTGTACTTTGTTTTTTTTATATGCAACAAAGCCATGCACAAATATATTTCATGGACCACACAGTCTGCGCTGACAGTCCTCGTACAGCCCAGTTTTCTAAACTCATGCACCTGTACGCATCCGTGTATATAGTCTGCACATGTTTTTTAAAGAGTGTAAAAAAGCAGTCATAGTGTGTATGCATTGAACACGTCTGTACGGGCTTGTGGTCAATGGAGTGTAATTTTAAAGGCTAGACCACCTGAGATGCAACAACACAAGTAAAAAGTAAGCATACCCTAGCCTAAAGAGTATATAAACAGCTGCTTACTCCACTTCTTTTGACAATACTTCCATCCCAACTCCATCTTTTGTCTCCAGAGTTAAGTCTGTTTAGAGGGAAACTTTGCATGTACAGAAAGTAAAGGCTTACAGTATGCTCTATTATGGGCAGTAAACCTAACCTTTTTCTTTTTTCTAACTTTACCTTAACTATAAATAAGGCAACCTTGAAACCAGTTGTCCAAAGTATGATTTTCCCCACAACGTGGGATTTTCAAATATCATGAGTATAAAGGCTACTGTAGTTTAGCGGTATGTGAGGTTTCAGACTTTTAGTGACTCAATGCCTCCTCCTTTAATTCAAAGCTCTTGTTGGAGCTTGGGCTTGACTGTTTGATACCTTGGCAAAGGCCCAACAAATGGAATTGGATTTGAGAGCACAATCTATCACTTTACCAATTTACTTGAACAAAAGATGTATTTAAAAAAAGTGTTCCATACTGGCTAATAGACCAATTACCCCAAATAACACAAACAAATAAATATATTTCATACCTGTATGTAAAAAATACATTGAATTCTTCAATGTAATACTTTTTATAGAAAAAAAGCCCAATTATCCATTAGGGATTCAATTACCTTGGCAAACAGTACATTTATTTTTTTATTTATAATCAAGAATACATGGAATTGCTTAGTAAATGTTTCAGCTATTTATCATTGTTCATATCTTGAAATTTAACAATTCAGGAAATATTTCAATAAGTATTTAATAAGTATCTTTTATACTAAATTTACAGTTCTAAGAAAAAGGTGATGGACTTCACTCCTCTAAAACAAATGCTTGTTTCACATGCCTTTGCAAAATGTGTCATATTGTACAGCTTGGGTAAAGTAGTCCCAAAAGTAGCTGGACATTTAAGCCACACATTAAATGTATAACTTCAATTGCTTTAGATAATAAAATAACTAAATAAGAGGCATCTGCATACAAATGATGCCAGACTTTCCTTTAGAACAAACTTCACTTTTCTGAGCCATATTTTTGCAATGGCTTGTATCCTGCCAAGGTGACTATAGTGCATTTCTGATGTCAGTTACACTCAAGTACACAATGGTGTCCTAAAAGTGTAACCACAGGTGTATTTCATCACATTAACTAATCCAAGTTCAATATACAAACAGCCAAATCACGGACATTTAGGGAATCTAGAAATTCCTAAAACATTTTCAGAACATTTGAAAAAGAGGACATGTCCATGAAAGAGTATGTGTGGTGACCATAGGTTCCAGTTAATAACCTTCAGATTTGAAGGACGTACATTTCTGCATCAAGTGCCGCCACCTCATGCAGGCTCTGCCGAGAACAAATCTGTCTCTCCCTAATTCACATACACTCACAGCGCTACAAGATATGAACCTCGTAAAGCTGATAAATAAAAAACAAGGAGCTTGGTTTAAATGTGTTCATGTTTTGATTTCATGTCTTTTGTTTTGATAAGTCTAGTTCCTGTTTAATGTCATGTGGTTCCCTAGTCATGTGATGTCCTGTTTTCCCTCCATTGTTTTCATTGGTTTATTGTTTCATTAGGTTGTTATCAGTTCTGTTTGATCATTGGTTTATGTTCCCCCATGTCATGTATTTAAGCCCTCATGTTTATCATTGTCCTTTGTCTAGTATTGATGTGAGTTCGTGTAGTTTATTTCAAGTTTATGTCATGTCAAATCAAGTTTAAGCCTAGCCTAGCAAAGTTTATGTTTCAAGTTTATAGTATGTTGTATTCATGTTTATAGTTAGGGTTTATAGTTTTCATGTTTATTAATACATTTCACATGGGTTCTTCATTTAATCTTCATCATCTTCGTCATTGCCATTGCCAGCTACAGTACATTACAGAATACTAGACCAACAATAATGGACCCAGCAGTTCAGCTTCTGAGCCTCTGTCAGGGGAGTCATCCCCTAGAGGATTACATTGAGGATTTTTGTGCCCTAGCCTGTCAGGTGGCTTTTCATGAGCTCGCCCTCAAGGACATTTTTCGGGTCGGACTTTATGAGCCCATCTCCTCCTTGATGCCTGGCAGTCGCAGTCCCCTCAATTTGGCCCAATATATTGACCTCGCCCTGCAGATCATTGGTTCCATGTTCATGTCTTGATTTCATTGGTTTATTGTTTCATTAGGTTGTTATCAGTTCTGTTTGATCATTGGTTTCCCCATTGTTCCCTCATGTCATGTATTTAAGCCCTCATGTTTACCATTGTCCTTTGTCTAGTATTAATGTGAGTTTGTGTAGTTTTATTTCAAGGTCATGTCAAGTTTAAGCCTAGCCTAGCAAAGTTCATGTTTATGTTTCAAGATTATAGTATGTTGTATTCATTTTTATAGTTAGGGTTTACAGTTTTCACGTTTATTAATAAATTGCACTTGGGTTCTTCATTTCATCATCATCTTCATCATTGTCATTGCCAGCTACAGTATGTTACATAAATCTTACCTCCTACTCTTGACATAATGATCCAACCAGGACCCAGCAGGCATACATTTTTTTCTTTAGAACCTATTTCCACAAACTACAACTCCCATAATTCCCTGCCCTCATCACTGCCCTCACTCAGTCATTGTTCTCACCTGCATGTCATTTAGTCGTTATTGTGTCTGTGTATTTAAACCCTGTTTGTTCCTCAGTCATTGTCGATCGTTGATTGTGGATGTTTGGATGTAGATGTTCTTTTGTCTATGTTACCTTTGCCCACTGTGGATGTTTCCCCAGCCTGTGTACCCTTTGGATGTTTTTGTGTTTTGGTTTTGTTTTCCCATCGTGGATGTTTCATTTGTTCCTGTCTTGTTTAGTCTTCACCTTTTTCAATAAAAATCCACACTTAGATCCTCACCCCTCAAATGCCTCCTCCTGCCTTCGTAACAATATGTATATAATTAAACCGTAGCCTTTTGTGGATTTATAAGCACATTTGAGCCATTTAGCAAACTGCTTATCCAGAGGTGTGAAGCTGTCTTCAAAAACATACATACTCAAATTGCTTTATATGGCTTTCTGCCAAAACAAAAGTTCAATTTAACTAGACATTTGAAATTGCGACAGAAGTGTACTACAACTGTATAATAATATGTAATATTCAGTGTAGTAACAATTATAATAATAATTAAATACTAATTACATTATATTTAAGCAATATCTCACAAACAGCAATGCTGCTGTACAGAATAAAAGTTTTCATAAATTATTTCATTATTGTGGTGCCCTGCTGTGTAGCACTGAATTTGACATCAGAATTAATGCATTAACACATGCGATTCATTTCAAAAGTTTAACGCATTAATTTTTCTTAATTGTGATTGACACATTTACCTTTAAAAAAGCATAAACCTGTATAAACACTTGTTAGGAGGACGTAACCTTTGTAATGTGTCCGCCCGGAGTCATTACATTGTAATTACCACAGAAGCAAAGTAAGTCTTAACTATCACCAAAATGCAGAATGAGACATTTTTGTCTGCAAGCTTGGGGTTCAAAGCGGCATTTGATGCTGGCGTTGCCGCTCTGAGGTGAATCAGGAACGTAGCTTCATGATTGATGTAACAAAGCAGATAGCAACAGTCTACTGGCAGATTAGTATTGTGGAGGATGAGAGTTGAAGAGATTTACTGCTCACTGAAATAAATATGCAACCTCTGGGGAGACTAGTTCTTTCAATTAGTCAAACTCCCACTTAGACTTTGGGATACGTTTAATGCTACTTGAATTGGTGCTATTTTAGAGCATTTCTATCATTATACCGTGGAAGGCTTTGTTTGGAAAATTTAAATAATTATATTGTTACATAATGGTTTGCTTTCTTACCTAAGATTGAAATAAATGCATTTTGACAGGAAAAGAAGTATATATGGTGTTAAATGTAAGAATTTTTTTAAAATCTGCGATTAATCGTGATTAACTACAAAACATTATGCGATTAATCGTAATAACATTTTTTTATGACTGACAGCACTAATTGAATTTAAAAAAACGATATATATATATATATATATATATATATATATATATATATATATATATATATATATATATATATATATATATATATATATATATATATATATATATATATATATATTTTTTTTTTTTATTATTTTTTTATTACAATACTATGAAGTAATTTGTTATGGTAAAAAATAATTACATTTTAAAACACGGAATTCATCTAAAAAAAAGGGAAAAGAAAGAATATGGGAAAAAATTCAACTGATTTCATAGGGCCCTATTTAATTAAACGCAACATACAGAACATTTCACAACAATAGAGTTTACAAATATAATTTTTTAACTTAAGCTTATTTTTTGTGAAATCCTTTGCTTGAAAGTGCCACTTTGGTTTGATGTTTTAATTTTTTATTAAATGTGTGTCTCAAATGTCCAAATACTTTTGGGGCCACTGTATATATGTTTGGGCATTTATTATTCCCTGAGCTCATGACCACAACATGATAGATGTCCTTTGATATAAATACTAAGAAAAATGGGTGACTTACCTGAATCACAGATAGTCAAAGCATTCGCAGAGACACTAACACTACACTAAACATTTAATCTACAGCACAACAAAAAACACACACTATGCAATGAGGACGAAAACAACATATAAAGAGATACGTCACAAACACAGGTATGAAACAACACAGATGAAACAGACTGAACCTCACTCACCACTCAGATTCAGCTCTCACTGCACAAATGATGGCAAGATGTGGACAGTTTATGAACACACATCAGTGCATGCAAAGGTGTCTT